>NC_058406.1:130838314-130861403 GCF_002201575.2 Neomonachus schauinslandi | reverse complement strand
CCCCCCCCCCCCCCCCCCCCCCGCCACCACCACCCAGCACCACTACCAACACCGTGTAGATCCTCAAAAGCAACGTCCAGAACCTGGTCTGGCCCTTTTGGGGAATCAGGTGCTTAAAAACAGTTGGGAAAAGGCATGGTCTCCAGGACTAGGCACTCTGCTTCGTCACACACTGTTCCAGATTTATTTTATGCTCAAGTCACAGATCAGGAGTACCGGGAGTAATCTCAAGTTAAGGCCACAGGAATGTCTCCAGACTACTTACCTGTTAATATAAATAAAGCCAAAATTTCAGATTTAATGTCTAAATTGAAACTGCTCTTTATGTTACCAATCTGGCTGAGACACTATGAAAAGCCAAAAAAAAAAAAAAAAAAAAGCAAACTGCTAGGCTGGATCTCTTTTTCCCACCCCCTCTTTGTAGATTTCCTACTGAAGTATTGATTGCCAAGGTCTCTGCAAGATTTGCAAACTTTTACAGTCATTTATGGTGCATGCAATAAAAAAAGAAGTGATATGAACATGCTAGTTCAAGGTGTAATGCAAAGATGTATTTTGTGCCCTTGGCAACTATCTATGGGACTTGTTTGTCTTTGCAGAACACGCCCTTCTCTGCAATGAACCCCTCTGTGACAAAGATTGGCCCTTTACATTTCCAAGGCCTTGGCCCCTCAATGGAAAGGCACATGTGTTCAAATCAAAATATTCCATTATTTCAACCTCATTTTAAACAAGGAAAAAAAAATTCTAATCAAAACTGTGGAGACAAAAAGAAAAAGAATCTTTTTAAAGTTTCCTACATCCCTACTATCTCCTATCATAAAGAAAAAAAAAAGGAAATCAATTACTAAGTTATAATATAATCTCTAACTGCCCCTTGCCTAACAGGGATCCACTTCCACTGTGAGAAAATAAAAAGATTGAGATTATACAGAAACAATGCACTATTTCAGGTTTTATATGCCCAGAGGAGAAAGAAAAAAAAAATCTCAAACGTTTTACATGAAAATACATGTCAAGTTAAATATAGATTTGTTGTTAGATTTTAGTTTTATAATTTTTCAATAAAGAAAACAAACATTCAAGAGGGCTGTGTAACTGTAGATAGAAACTGAAAGTCTTATTAGAAACTTTATACCCCTTTACCAGTTTTACCAGTTTTTTTAAGGCTATGTGTAGGGATGGGGGTGGGGAGAGAAACAGAAAAAAAGGGACTAATTTCTAAAATTTCCTACTTTGAACCAAATCGGTTTTCTCATCTAGTGCTGCAAATAAGAATAGCTGATACATAGCTTCTGAAAGGTATTCAGAATCCTATACCTGCCATCTAGTGGTCATAAAAGAAAATGCTCATTCTAAACATCCTTTAAAGACTCCGACGCTGTTTTCTTATTTATAAGCAAAACAAGTCTAAGAAATGAACAACAAAATTTAACTTTAAATCTGAAGGAAATGAAATAAACAATTGTGTTAGGGACTGTATAACATAATCATTCAACTGAACTCCATTTTCTTTTGTTTTTAGTAATCATTAAGACTACTGAGCTTTGCTAAGGTATTTTATTATTATACTCGTTTTTCTTCTGCATAGATTTTCACATAGGTTTTATGTTGTTTGGTTTTGTTTCGGATTAAACTCATTATCAGTTTGGGTTCCAGGTGACATTCAGATTTTAAGAAAATTGTAAAGGAAGCTAATATTTTCCTATTTGGACTGGTAAATAAACATCTTCCATTTTGCGAGACAATGAGAAAGAGAGAAGAAAGGAACAAATAAAGGAAAAAATAAGGAAAGAAGAAAGAAGAGAGAGAAGATGCAGTTAATTATACACTTGATTTTGATGCCTTGTTACAAGTGTTTTACTCCTTTCAAAACCGACTTCATCGAGTATCAAAAAAAAAAAGGGTGGGGCGCCTGGGTGGCTCAGTCGTTAAGCGTCTGCCTTCGGCTCAGGTCATGATCCCAGGGTCCTGGGATCGAGCCCCGCATCGGGCTCCCTGCTCCACGGGAGGCCTGCTTCTCCCTCTCCTACTCCCCCTGCTTGTGTTCCCTCTCTCGCTGTCTCTCTCTCTCTGTCAAATAAATAAAAAAATCTTTAAAAAAAAAAAAAGGGTGAGTTAAAATCTATTTAGTTATGGCAATTTAAACTATATTTTCTTGAGGTTCACATTATAAAATATTGAGCATATGCAGAAAGTTTGCTGAATGGAATAGTCCTAAATTTATTGATAGCTGATTTTTTTTTTTTTTTTTTTAGTGCTTACATTGTGCCAGGCATAGTTTTATGGGCTTTTAATCAGTTAACACATGAATATTTACAACAACCCTGAAGATCTGTGTTATTAACACCCTTTTAAAAGTGAGAAAGCTGAGGATCAGATTTATGAAGCTGGTTAAGTTCCAGATCTGGTTCCAGAGTTAGGGCTGACATCTTCTATATCATCCTGCTTCCCACAGGGAAAAGGGAAAAAGAGACTACTGAAATTCATGTTATGGGATACAATAGATATGAGATACATCCAAAAAAGAAATATTTGTTTGAATGTTAAAATTTGGTCTTCAAAATATCAGACATCCAAATGAAAAGAAAAAAAAATGACCATTCATAAAAATCAAGGACTAAAAAACATATGAGTAAATGATGTATTCCTTTACCTCATCTGCTTAGTATAATTTTTGACAGATATCATGTAAACCTTTTCCATAGGTTTGTCCTACAGTTTATGTTCACTTGTACTTTCATTTTAAGTAATGAAGTTACCAATGCTGAGCAACAGAGTTCTTGAAAAGCCCTCCAACATACTGCCAAAGATTTATCCCTGAATTTTACTGGTGCTGTCAGCTCAATTATCTTCCCTCCTTGCCTCATTCTAATTTCAAATTTCATTTCCTAAACAAAATGTATATACATTCTGAACATATTTTTCTCTTTTCTAATTATGCAAAATATTTTCCTCTTTTCAGGGCAGCTACTTTATAAATATGATTTGTTCAGGAGTCAAGAATCTTAAATCATCACAATTAGATGTATTCAAATTCTCTGCATAAGGCTGTGCCATAAGAATAAGGCTTTCTCAGGCTCCTGGGTGGCTCAGCTGGTTAAGAGACTGCCTTCGGCTCAGGTCATGATCCTCGAGTCCCAGGATCGAGTCCCACATCGGGATCCCTGCTCAGCAGGGCGTCTGCTTCTCCCTCTGACCCTCTTCCCTCTTGTGCTCTCTATCTCTCATTCTCTCTCTCTCAAATAAATAAATAAAATCTTTAAAAAAAAAAAAAGAATAAGGCTTTCTCTTCTGGAGGCATATTGGTAATTTTAGAAACTGTAGGGGAATGATTAGTCTTTGACCCAAAGTGTTTTTGTTTTGTTTTGTTTTAATCCACAATATTTGAAATTTTAATTATTTAGTGGCACCGTATCACCTAGGTATGAATTTAAGAGTAGTGAATGTTTTCCAAAGCTGGCTTGGGATTCCTGCCACGGTTTAATACTCACAAATGAAGTTACCAGTTCTGCCTTCCTGATAGTTTACATACCTCCAATCAAGATCAGACATCAGATAAAAGCTGGAGACTACAGCAGTCAGGCCCTTTGTATCTCTCCTGTGTATCCATGTAGATCTAAGTGCACCTTCCCCTTCCCAGGTAGAAATACTGACACACTCACAGGAAGAAGAGATTCAGCCCCCGTTTAAGGTTAATCCCGTCACCTGTGTTCATGATCCCATCCCTTCCTGCCTATGCCTGGCTTTGTTCTATCAATTATTTCTTTTTCTTATATCTTCAAACTCTCCCTCTCTAGTGGCTTCTTCCCTGCAGGCTATAAATATATTTGTCTTATCAACAAACTAAATATTTCAAAAAGAAAGAAAGAAAGAAAAAATTAAAGGAAGGAAGGAAGGAGGGAGGGAGGAAAGAAGGAAGAGAGAAAGAATCTACTTGCTCTACTCTGTCCCCTTCTCACGTTGCCCTATTTTTTTGTCATTTGCAGACAAATGTCACTAGTCAAGGAAATCTATGGTCTGTTTATCAGCACCTTCTATTCACTCCTCCACACACCAACTCTGGCTTGCATTGGTTCCACTCCACAGATTCTGCTCTTTGGAAGGGCTGCAGTGGCCCCCTGGTTGGTATTCAGTTCATCTGCTCCAGTAGATTAAAGTAATGGTTTTATTTTTCTCGCATAACCAAAAGTCTGGAGGTAAGCAATTCCTACCTGTTAGGGCAATTAAACAATGTTGCCAGGGCTCAAGCTCTTTCTGTGTTCCTGTCCTACCATCCTTACTGTGGGACTCACATCCTCCTGGTTACAATATGCTTCCTTCATTTTATCTGCATTCCTGGAAGTAAGGAGAAGGAAGAGCAAAGAGCCAAAGGATCATGCAGACTATCAAAATCATCTCCTTTTAAACTGCTTCACTCTTTAAATGTCAGTTCATGTTTATACCCCATTGGCCAAAACTGGATCGCTGAGACAGTTTACAACTATACATTATAGGAAGGTATCTTTGGTAGCCAGATTACCAAGCAAAATACATCTGGGGTTTTGCTAGTAAGTATTAGTAAATTAAAGTTCACTGTATAATAAGCTACTTCAGAACTTAGTGGTTTAAAATAACAATTATTATTATGTCTCACAATTCTTTGGGGGTGGTGGGGCAGTTCTGACATGGTTCAGCTGAGGCTGGAGGATCTACACTGGTCTCATGCTCTTACCTAGGACCTCAGCTGGGTTGGCTGGGTCTTCTTCTCTTCCCATATGACCTCTCGTCCTTCAGGAGGTTAGGCCTTCTTCCCATGGTGGTCTGAGAGTTCCCAGAGGCAAATGAAGGCAAGCCCCAATGCACTTGTACTTTTGAAGCATCTGTTGTTTTCATATTTGTTAATGTCCCATCAGCCAAAGCCATTCACATGGTTAAGTCAAGCTTTAAGAGGTAGAGAGAGTCTACCTCCTGATAGGAAGATGGTACAGTCACAGTGCTTTTAGGAATGGAAGGAACCTGTGGTCATTTTTTCCCAATCTACCACAGTAAGAAAGTACAAGAGAATAGGTCCTGGGTGGGCCACAGTAGTGACTGCCTCATCTTACATATTTAAACCCTGTTTAATTTGTCAGTATCTTAATTAATACTACTTAAAAAAAGGTCTGTCCATTCTGTGTACCTTTTAACTTTCTAACTCTCTACCTCCAATTCTTTTTTAAAGATTTTATTAATTTATTTGAGAGAGCAGGCTTCCTACCGAGCAGGGAGCCCTGTGATCATGACCTGAGCCGAAGGCAGATGCCCAACCGACTGAGCCACCCAGGCGCCCCTTCTACCTCCAATTCTTAATTAACTTTCACACCCATTATTGTTAAGTTGTCTTGGTTTTGGGTCACTGAAAATCTGATCAAAATTATGGTCTGTTATGGGCTGTTTGTGCCCCACCCCCACCAAGCCAAATTTATATATTGAAGCCCTAACCCCCAGTGTGGCTGTATTTGGAGACGGGATGTCTAAGGAAGTAAAAAAGGTTAAAATAGGTCATAAGGGTGGGGTGCTGGTCCAATAGGATTAATGTTCTTATAAGAAGAGACACCCGAGGGCTTGCTCTCTCTTCATGTGCACTCATCAAAGAAATGCCATGTGAGGACAAAGCAAGAAGGTGGCTGTCTACAAGGAAGGAAGAGAGCTCTACCATAAACCACATTTTCTGACACCATGATCATAGACTTCAAGCCTCCAGAACTGTGTGAAAATAAATTTCTGATTTTTAAACCATCCAGTCTGTGGTTTTGTGTTATGAAAGCCTGAGCACACTGGTACATGGTATCTCTCCCAGAGGAAGTAAACAACTGTGCAATACACAGAACTTTATATGTAATGTCAGAGTGACTCTGGACACCTGGAATGCCACCTAGGAACCTTTGAGGCACTCATGCATCCTAGGCTACAAATCCCTGTTCCCAACAATATCAAGATAACTTTCAAAAATATTTACTTACTTGGATACCTGTTTTAAAGCTTTTAATAGGTTCCCATCAGCTCCAAACTGCTTAGTGTGGCCTGTAAGGTCCTTACTAATGTGGCTTGGTTCTTCTCTGGTGCACTGATTGTCACAGTCACTCATACCTTCTTTCTCCTCCAGCAAATGACAGTAGTGAATTGGCTTCTATTCCTGAAGTACGCAAGCCTCCTTCTGTACTTTTATACCTGTTGTAACATCCATGTGGAATATCCCCCCTTTCCTATCTTTCTGGTGAACATTCACTCATTTTATGAACACTGCTTTTTCTGTAAATGAATCTTTAGCTATAGTCCCCCAGGCCCCTCCAAAAGAGTTTCAGTTTTCCCTTCTGTGCTATATATATACACCATACGTGTCTTACTTCATCCTTTGAAGTTAATTGTTTTTATGTCTATAATTTTTGATAACAGGTTTTGTGAAGATGAACTAATAAATTTGGCTTTCACCATCAGAATGTTTTATTCTTCTATGATTATGCAATTTGAAGTTCTTTTTACATTTTCTTTCAATAAAATTTTGAGGTTGTAATAGAAGTTGTCTGCCTTTTGGCTGCCAAAGCCTTACTTCAGAAAGCACCTTATGCTCTCAATTTTTTTTTTTAAAGATTTTATTTATTTATTTGACAGAGAGAGAGAGATAGTGAGAGCAGGAACACAAGCAGGGGGAGTGGGAGAGGGAGAAGCAGGCCTCCCGCCGAGCAGGGAGCCCGATGTGGGACTCGATCCCAGGACCCTGGGATCATGACCTGAGCCGAAGGCAGACGCTTAACGACTGAGCCACCCAGGCGCCCCTTATGCTCTCAATTTATTTATTCCTCTTAGTCCATAGAGATAAGCTGTTGATGGAATATGAGAAATAAGTTTATAATTACTGATAGCTTAATGCTTTATTTCTTCCAAGGACATCTGCATTTTAATAGTGCCAGGCAAAGACTTTAAATCAAGGAAATAAATCTTGAATGGTGGAATTTCAGCCAAAACCAAGAGTCAGGGCAGTGGGATTTCTCAATGTGGCCCTTAAATTTTACCACATTTCTGTCTAACTCTTTCTTGTATGCCTAAGGTTATCAATATTCCAATTTATACATTGCAGACATAGTAGATTAAAAAAATTAAGCAATCAGTGAATTTCTGTGGGGCTATTTGTCATTTTGTAGATGCATTTGTGATACTCTAAATATCATACTACTGCTATTACTACCTCTACACAATTACTAATAATGGTAACAATCGTCAATTTAAAATGTCCATGTGCCAGGCACTATGCTAAGCACTTTACATATTATTCCATTTAATCCTCATAAGAGCCCTATGTGGAAGTTTTACAGATGTAAAAACAGAAGTATCAAGCAAGAGTTAAGTGAGAGGCACAAAAAAATGTAGTAAAGGTTTGAACCCAGAAATCTCACTTTTGTTTCTTTTAAACAATGATGTTATGTGACTTGCTCAAAACTGCCCTTTCTACCAAACTTGGATTTGACTGTGCAACGTGGTGAAACACAAATCAGCTCCCCCCCTGTCCCATGCCTATGGACTGAGGCAATGTTCTAGAATTCTCATCATGCTTAGCCAGCATTTTAATATAGTTCAGAAGGATCTTCAAGCTGGTAGAGTCTCAGTTCTACCATGGCCTTCAGATACCTGATGTTCCTGTCTCTCAATTAACCAGCCTATTTTGCCTCAGTGGAATTCTTGCCAACCTGATCCACGGTGAGCTGTCAGGACTGCTCTCACCAACACCCTAGTCTTCTTAACTTCTTGGCCTTTGGCATGATGTTCACACCAGCTCACACAAAGTCCCTTCCACTCTCAGAACATCTCTTCCCCAGCCTCAGAGTTGGAAACACAGTCACAAAAACAAGCTTCCCTTTCACACCAAAAACTGAAGCTTCAACAAAGCCTTTGCAGGTGTGAATGTTTGTATTCTTTCTTTATATCTCTGTTATTTAAAATGGCCATTCCAAATCCCCTCCAATCTTCTGAAATGTACAACCTCAGTGTGTGACTCAGTGATTCACACCTGCAAATATTTTTTTACTTATCATTTGTGCCTCACTCACTTTTAATCATGCTCCAAATCTCTTTGGCCTGACTTTCTTGAATTCCAACTTTGTATTTCTATCTGCTTAGAAACATCTTCATCTGATTGCACCCTACAATCACCTCAACTGAACTCATTGAAATATCCTCTCCCCACAAAATTCTGACTTCTGAAAAAGTTGCCATCATTTTCTGTATCACTCTCACATGACACCTCAGAGTAATTTCCCTATTTCTTGTTCTGCATGGCCACTTAGTCACAGACTGCTGGTGTTTTTCTTTACAAAAGTTCTTGTATCTGTCTTTTCCCTTCCATTATACCAATGCAATAATACATTAACCGGTTTCTTTGCCTTTAGTTTCTTCCTTTCCCAAACCAACCAAGGTGCTATTAGTTTCATTTTTTTTCCTAAAACAAAATATACTTTATTAAACTTTGTGTGTCCAGTATTTTAAATGACATCAGAATAACTAAAGAGAACTATTACAGCTTCTTTTTTTTTTTTTTAAGATTTTTATTTATTTATTTGACAGAGAGAGAGATAGCGAGAGCAGGAACACAAGCAGGGGGAGTGGGAGAGGGAGAAGCAGGCTTCCTGCCGAGCAGGGAGCCCGATGTGGGACTCGATCCCAGGACACTGGGATCATGACCTGAGCCGAAGGCTGACGCTTAACGACTGAGCCACCCAGGCGCCCTCTTACAGCTTCTAACAGGAGCATACATCTGGTCCCAACTTATTTCTACAGCTTTTTCCCCCCCTATATTAATTAGATTAGGCTAGGCTGTGTGGCAGCAACACAAAAGTCCAAAATCTCAGTGGTATAGTTAAAAAAAAAAGTAGTATACTTCTCTGGTAAAGGCTCCTTCGGTGAAGTTGTACTCTAACAAGTGACAATTATCAGTGCTACTTAGAACTTGTGGTTCTACGCTTCAGCAAGGCACCTCCGTATTCACTGCAGCATGAACTGGGAGAGACTGGAGAATCACCCAGAAGCTTTTCACTGCCTCAGCCTCAGACAGATACATGTCCCTTTGGATCAGACTTAATTGTCCAGAAATAGCTACACGGCCCCACCAAACAGTGAATAACAAGGAAGTGTAATTGTTGTGTGCCTAGAAAAGAAGAATATGAAATGGAACTTAGTAAACATATAGCATTTGTCACTTCTTAAAAATAAGGCTTGGGACCATCCCTCCATTTATATTGGTTGTCTCACTCTCCTGGAGTATTCATTCCACTTCTATTTTAAGGCGTGACAATCAAAGCTCCATACATTCAGGAAAAACAAAAAGTGTTCTGATCATCATTATTCAGATAGCTTTTTATTTTCCTTAAATTCTTATAAAAACATTTTTTTTCCCTCTGTCATTCTTTTGGTGCTGTGATAGTTCTTAATGATAGCCTCTGAATATTTCTGATTCTCTGTCTTCTATACTTCCTGTATGGCTTCAGGTAGGTGGGACCATGTGACTGGTTGTGAGCAGAAGCGGGGCCACATGTGGGCTGAAGCATTTAACTGATGCTATGACAATCTTAAGAGCTTTCTTTGTCTCTATCTTGGTCATTAGGCATGATCCAGATAGTGGATGCTAGGCTACAAAAGTGAGTGCAGTACGGAATACAATCTGCAGCTGCTCCACTAGGGATATTTGTGTAAGTGAGACAAAAATCCTTGTTTTTAAGCTGAGATCTGTGGGTTTGTTTGTTAATGTAGTATAATCTAGCCAATTTTAACTGAAATAAATTGGTACCAGTAATAGGATGCTACATTACAGAGATACTAAGACTCTGTAAAATATGTGGCAATAGTTAAAGGGTTAATCATACATATGTGGTGAGCAAACTGGTTTCAAAAACTGGGATTGGGGGTGTCTTGGTGGCTTAGTCGGTTAAACGCCTGCCTTTTCGGCTCAGGTTATGATCCCAGGGTCCTGCCCTTGGGCTCCCTACTCAGTGGGGAGTCTGCTTCTCCTTCCCCTTGCTCTTGCACTCTTGTGTGCACTCTCTCTCTCTCTCCCTCTCAAATAAATAAATAAAATCTTAAAAAAAAACTGGGATCCATGAAATGTGTCAGTGAAGCATTTGGTAAACTGTAAGATTGTAATTAACTTGGAAGGGAGATTATATGCCTAGTTAACTTGAGTGCTAGGAAACACAATTGGAAAGTAGTAATTAGATATGATCCTTGTTGCTGTTGGGTATGTTTGACAAATATTATAAGAAAAAGATGATTAAAAAGTGATTTTTCTGATTTAAAAGTGGAAGTGAAGGACAACAGAAAGGCTTAGGGAACTTGTAGACTCGGAAAATTCAAATATTTCTTAACTGCAAAGAGTAAAAGATAAACCCATTACACCCAGCACCTGGTAGGTGAGGAGGACACCATATTGTTGGTGGATGGAATAGAGATAATCACTGGCACAAAACGGCTGAACAACTGCCCAAGATTTCACCAAAGGTGACCTGGAAAAAGGTTTCAGTGGAGGGGAATGTTATGGAATAGATGATAATGATACAGGTATTTGTAAAATATGGGGGGAGCAATGCCTACAAGGACAGCCAAGTTCACTTATTTCTGTATGACACAGGTTGTAGATTATGGTGGCCATGAGAATGTGCCTTACAGACCTCTGGCTACAACAAGGAACTTAATTGATTAAGCTGCTGCACTTTGATATCTATTACCATGTTTACCCTTGTATCACTCTTCCCATATGTTCTCACAGTTGGTGACTGACTCTACTAAGGTAGCCCATTACTCTGATAGCTGACTTTGGCTACAGAAACTCCTTTGACAGCATGGACATCTAGGATGCTTCTACCCAACCCTCCTTTCCTTTCTCCTTCACTCAGGGTCAGATTTACATCACACACTGCTATCTCTCTTACCCTTCTTTGGATCCTTCCCCATCCTCTCTCATAGGTTTTTCCCCTTATAAAATAATTACACATTTATTCCCATCTTGGCATCTGTTTCTTGGAGGACCCGAAGGAACACACTATTCTTAGGGCATGGGGTCCTAATCACCATTGGTATTGGGGTGAAAATAACTCGTCTTTTTTTCACAGATGTCCAGATCAGGAAGAGCTACATCCAGACATGCTATAAAGACTATCATACATCACCCCCAACTTTAAAAATTCTGATGCATCACCCAAAGAATGTGGACTTTGAGCTTGATGCCCTGTTGGATGGGACTTTTGTTTTATTTCCCTTGGTTAGAGGGTGAGTATGTTTTGACCACATAAAGAAGAATGAACCAAATATTTGATCATCAGATTCTGAGTTGTGGTCATCATAAAAGCTTTTCACTAACTATTTCTGAATCTAAACTTCCAGGGATATGTTAGATAGCATTTCCTGATGCTCTTGTCATGGGGTGGGACCAAGTGACAAGATCTGGCTTGTGAGTTCTAAGTAGGTGATAGCAAGTGTATATATTTAGGCCAGGACATACATTTAAAAAAAAAAAGTATCCTGCATGGGCAAGAAATAAACCTTTGGTGTTTTAAGTTATAAGAAGTTTATTATCTAAACATAATTTATCCTAGAGTTTCTCCAACTAAGTGTGCATCAGAATTACCTGGAAGATTTGTTAAAATACAGATTTTGGGGCCTTACCCTTTGAGTTTCTGATTTAGTAGATGTGGGGTGGTACCCAAGAATCTGCATTTCTGAGAATTTCCCAGGTGGTGGTGGTGTTGCTCCAATGATCACATTTTGAGAACCTGATCTAACCAACCCTGATGTATACAAGTATTAAACCTAACATTCTTTTGCAGCCTATGTAACTATGAGCATGAAGCTGTTTAAGGACAAGCTTAATGGAAGTCACTCTTCCACACAATGGGGATTCTATTCAACTCCTAAACAATTGGAAAATTGCTTTTCCCATCAATGGAAATGGGCCATAATCCCATATGTACTCTACAGTGTGGGCAATATACTGAGTCAGCAGTCAAAGCATATTCAGTGAAAGACAGAAAACTTTGGGACCATGCAAATATAAAAGAAAGCATTAGGGGTTGTACTGGTCAGCACTCAGAGAACAGAATCTACTCTAGTCAGTTTAAGTGGGAGTTGTTTTAGTACATAGTATCAAATGGCTTATAAATATGTTAAGAAGGATGAAAAAACAAACTATAGGCACTGTGTCTGTCCTGTTCACTACTGTATATCTCTACTTTCTACGAGTAGCTCATACTGAATGTGCATGTTTGATTGAATAATGCCAAGAATTTATAACTTTTATTCCAGCCTCTTATCATCCTGCTCATTGTGCTTCATTATCAGCAAACATGTGTAGATTATAGTTGGGTATAACTGAAAACTGTTTAACATGACATTATTTGACAGAAAATTTACTCTTATATTTACTCTTCATCTGTATGGTTATAGGTAAGATATGGACTCTGCTTAGTGCTCAGAGTAAAATTTCTCAAGAGGTGAGTTTAGAGATGTCATGGATCATTTTACAGAAGCAATCAACTCCTAGCTTTTACTGAAGCCACCTTTCAGAGGTTCAAATAAACCTTACTTTAAAATTGGTGTAGTTTTGCTGAATTGTACCCTTCAAATAAATTCCATCATATGCCAATAAAGTTGGTTAAAAAAGGAAAACACATACAAAGATCCTGACAATTAGGTGGAAGTGAACTAGCCAAATACTAGAAAAAGAGATTTACTGACATCTAACAAAAGTGGGTTTTTTTATGATTTTTTTTTCTGTTATGGAAACTGAGTCCATGTAGCCTAATCTATTTCTACCTTCTACGCATCTTATTTATCATATTACACCTCTCTTACAGAAAAACAAAGTTGAATTGAAGCTGGTATTCAGGAGTGAAACAACTATTTTGTTGCAGAATATTAATCTTTTAAGCTAGCATCCAGGTATTTGAAATCTGAATGATTTGGAAGGAAACAGTTAAAAGAAAGATTATTATTATGAGGTCCATTTTTAAGCAGCTCTAGAACAATGATATGGGAAAGCATACATTTTCTTAATCTTTATTTATGTGAGTAAACCTGTTCATGCAAACGTTACATGTTACCAAGCACTGTTCTTATATCAGGCAGTATTCAGTACACATAATGTTAGCTCCTTCCATTCTCTGTTAACATCTGCAGAGCATAAATTGGTAATTGTGTGGTAACTATGCAATTAACTCATGACACCACTGTACCTTTTCATTAGCGTCACCAAGAGTAGTATTACCTCTCAGTGACCTCGGTGTAAGTGATAACATCCTTAGCTGTTAAAGTGAAAAAAAAAAAATTAAGAGAATTTAGTGTTGTGAAGGGTGATGGAGTGACAGCCTTGGAGACTGGAGCCCTTTTTATCTACCTCGGCACAAATAGTGAAAATGCAAACCTCTCTAAGCAGCCTCATTAGTACATCTCACCTCTTTTCTCCAAGAACAGCGGATTTCTTACTTACTCTTTTACTTGCTAAGATGACTTGCAGAGTTATTATTGAGTTCACAATTTTTTTCATGAAGGTTAATGGCTGAGAGAGCCCTCCCAGTGTTACTGGTTTATTTGTCCTGCTTCCAGACAGTACTCAAGCTAACAAATACATTCACTGTATCTGTTCTTACAGCATGACTTTGGAAATCCTTACCATTAATTCTCATTTATTAAGTGTCTACTTCAGGTGTAAACAAAAACTATTAACCATCAAATTACTTTTACATTAAAAAAAGAAAAAAGGGGAGGTCTGGCTGGCTCAGTAGGTAGAGCATGTGACTCTTGATCTCATGTGAGTTTGAGCCCCATGTTGGGCATAGAGATTACTTAAAAAATTACTTTTACAGAAAATTCATTCAATGTTGGTCAGGTTTTTGCGCTTTCATGTTCTTACTGAAAATAAAATTTAAAACTGATTATATATTTAATAGCATAGCCTTTCTTGAACTATGGGATAATGGAGAAGGGAACTTATGCTGGAGGGGGTTGTATTTCTTAATGATTAAGAGTAAGGGCTTAGGGGGCGCCTGGGTGGCTCAGTCGTTAAGCATCTGCCTTCGGCTCAGGTCATGATTCCAGGTCCTGGGATCGAGCCCCACATCGGGCTTCCTGCTTGGTGGGAAGCCTGCTTCTCCCTCTCCCCCTCCCCCTGCTTGTGTTCTCTCTCTCGCTGTGTCTCTCTATGTCAAATAAATAAATAAAATCTTAAAAAAAAAAGAGTAAGGGCTTAGAAATCAGATTCACCTGGATTTGGATCTAGATGTCCACATTTATGTTTAATGAGAGCATATAAGAAAAAACAAAGTATTAGGAAATGTTTCTCTGAGTTATCTGGATATGAAGGAGAATTAGAGTGATCTAGGCATAAGGAAGAATATTCTAGAAAGAAAGACTAAGAAACTGCCATATGAAATGACCCTATCATGAGAGAGGGCCCAGCATACCCACCATGACTTCTAAATGTGTGTATGGTGTGTGTGTGTGTGTGTGTGTGTCTGTCTGTTGTGTGTGAATGTGAAGAAGAGAAGGTGGGAAATGCAAGGTACAATAGAAGGATTTTCATAAAATACGCACTTTTGAAAAATCATACCAGTTGCAGTATAAATAACAGACAGGTCAAGAATCTATGTGAGTGATTAGCTAAAAGGTTATTGCAAGATTTCAGGCAAGAAATGAAAGTAGTCTTCAGTAGGGCGCTGGCAGTGGGGATAAGAAAGATGGATACAGATTAAAGAGCTATGTAGGAGACAAAGCTGAAGGGACTTGGATATTGGGAAGTGAGGAGAGGGAATATCATGGATAACTCCTAGGTTTTGGCTTGAAGAAGTAGATGGTCATTTCCTTACATGGAGGATGCTAAAGAAAACCAGATTTGTGTGAGAAGACCAGAGATTGATCAAGGTGACCTTCAAATCTCCAAGAGATCAGGAGTCCATAGCATTTCATATCTACCTTTTTAGTAACTTGCATCTACTTTTGTGTCTTCCCATACATTTTCCATGGTGAAGCCAGAACCATCTTATAAAATCCCAAATTTGATTACCACACTTCTCTTCTGCTTAAAACCCTTAAATTACTTTTCACTACACTTAAGATTTAAAACAAAAAAAAAAGTTAATAATCTAAAAAGCCTGTCTGATCTGTTCCCGCTTCTTCCGTGAGTATTAGATTATGGCACTCTTCCCCTTACTCATTATATTTCCTTTACCTTGGCCTTCTTTCATTTCTTGAAAGCATCATGATCTACAGTGACACGCTAAACGATCTTGGCTTATCTATCTTCTACCCATCCTTCAGTTATCAGCTCAAACTCTTTCAAGGAAATCTTTTCTGCTATATGTTCTTCTGGTCCTCCTGATTTTCTTTTATAACACTCATTACTGTTTGTAAATTTGTAACTATGAGACTATTAAACTTCAGAGTCTTTATGGAAGCTTATATTTGGGTTGGTAGGATATCACAGTTTATTTGGATGCTGTGGTAGGCAAAATATTGCCCTTTTCCAAAGATTTCCATGCCCTAATCTGGAACCTGTGAACATGTTATTTTATATAGTAAAAGGGATTTTGTAGATTGATCAAGTTAAGGGCCTTGAGATGGGGAGATTATCCTGGATTATTTGAGTGGACCTCATCTAATCTCATGGGTCCTAAAAGTGGATAACATTTTCTGCTATGGTCGGAGAAAGAGGTGTGGTGGCAGAAGCAGGTTCAAGGGATGCTATTTTACTAATGTAGGAAGAGGGGACGCAAACCAAGAATATAGGCAGCCTCTAGAAGCTAGAAAAGAGAACAAAATAGATTCTCCTCTAGAGCATCCATGAAAGAATGTATTCCTGCTGCACCTTAATTGTGAGACCTGTGTTGGACCTGTGATCTAGTGAACTATAAGGTAGTAAATCTGTGTTGTTTAAGTCAGTGAGTTTGTGGTACTTTGTTACAGCAGGAATAGAACACTAATGCAGATGCAACTATGAATTATGTTTGCACTACAACTAATTCCAAGTATAGTTCTGGTCCATAGGTTTCTAATTGAGAAATTACATTGTTTTATCATGATGCCAAATCTCATGAAAATATAGTAGTCTAAATTATCAATACAAAAAATTATCTTTAACTTTGATCTTCTTAATTGAATTCACAGTAGCATTCATAATAACATCAAATGTTTCACTTCAGAAAAAATAAACTTTCAAAGCTCTACATTGATCCCATAAATTGCATGAAGTAATTATTGTTATTATTAAAATTGGCTTATATAATTGTTGCCCATAGCTCTGATATAAGAGAGTAAAATTAATTCAGAATAATGGTTTTTTGATCTATATGAAAAGTCACACATCACAGTGTGATAGGTAAATGTACCTTCTGCCAGCCATGCTTGTTCAGTCTTTGTCTTCAAGCACCATCTTTTTAATGTAACTGCTGCTTTTTGAAATAGTTGTTAATGCTTCTTCATCAGGTTTGTTTTTTCTATTTTTTAATGTGGTTAGTGATATTATTATACCCCCACAGTGGATGAGAGGGTCCGCAAATATTTTAAATCAGTTATATAGTCATTACCAACCCCCTTGAGAAACAAATTTCAGTACAACTTTTTTTACAAATATGATTGTTTTTGCTTTCTTGTTGCTATAAGTGTTTATTGAAAAAAATAGTATATTTTATGACATATTTTATAACATGATTGTTCATCTTCCATTTCACATTTCACGTAGGCCTAACCTTTAAGTTCCCTTGTTTCCCACTGGCCTATGGAACAACTGGCTGGAACACCAAGTGGCCACCAGGGAGAGCAGGGGTCAAATAAGAGAAACGATGGCCCCATCATCACTAAGACCAGAGGGTTGACTGTCCCTAGCCACATGTGTCTATCTGTGTGTCATGCAGAAGTTATACTCAAATTTCCCTCGACCACTGTCCCTCAACCATCCTTTTACCAAGTTTGTGTGACGCTATTTTCTTTAGGATGAATTTCTGAGGAGTCTTTGTCCTTTGTCTCCTTCAAAACTGAGGAGTTTTGTCACAAAATACCACTTCATCAATATCCACTTCCTCTCAAGAAACATTTCCACTCCTGGGGTGCCTGGGTGGCTCAGTCATTAAGCGTCTGCCTTTGGCTCAGGTCATGATCCCAGGGTCCTGGGATCGAGCCCCAGGTCTGGTTCTCTGCTCAGCGGGAAGCCTGCTTCTCCCTCTCCCACTCCCCCTGCTTATGTTCCCTCTCTCGCTGTGTCTCTGTCAAATAAATAAATAAAATCTTAAAAAGAAAAGAAACATTTCCACTCCTGATGCAAATACACCTCTAGCTGTTCCCTTTTGCCTACGGTCCATACAGTGCTGGGCATGTCTGCTTTCACAATTTGAAGAGCTTGGGGCCTTGCTCTGGAACGCCTGCCATCTGCTTTTCTTCAACTCTCTGTGTTCTTAGATCATTTCCCATAGTACTAGAAACTCACAAGAGAAAAGTTTAAAGCCTGGAGTAACTGCCATCATTGTCTGTTTTCTTGAAACAAATTTGCTTTGCAAATGTATCAGATACGACTCTCAGTCCACAAAACCAGTTGTACTGGAAATGGAAATTTATATTTTGATACCAAACTTAAAGTTTATTTTAAGTTTCCAATTTCCATGACAGAAAATTAACCTTAGTGAACTCCAGGTGATCTTAGTTAATTCAGGATCCCTCTTCAGTCCTCTACTTTCACCTCATAAAAATTCTCAGTGGCTTTCTTAATGCCAAACACTAAGCAATAAAGACTCCCTAGTATCCATCTGTCCCTGCTGGCTTCTCCTAAGTTGCATACGGTCCTGGAAGATTCTTGGTCCTTGGTCTACCAGCTGTTGTGTCATTGTTCCTGGATCCTGACTGCAGGCCTTCTCAAGATTCACCCTTCTTAGCTACTTCTACGCTTCTCTCAGGGGCACAAGGTCCATTTGGATCTCACTCTATGCCACTCTAAGGCAGCCTTAGGGCCATATGCATAGACACATAGACCTTTTCTTCTGCCTCTACTCCCTATTGGTCAAGGGGAGTTTTGGGTTTAAATCTCCCTGAAAAGAGTCAGATATGGCCAGTCACTATACCCCACCAAAAAACTTGTGGTCTAAATGGTGCCAAGTAGAATCAGCCATTACCAGAGGCCATGCTTGGGCCTTAAGAGGAACCATACTTCTAAGTCAGAAAGCAGGCTAAACTTTACTAGTCTGCATTACAATAAAAAGAGCTGCTAACTATCTGTGTGTCTTTATTTTTAGTAATTAATGTTTTCTGAGCTGGGATTTAAGATTAAGGCCAACTGTGTTCTTTCATCACTGTTATATTATTTTGTGTTCTTTCTCCTCTATACTTGGAACAAAAATATTATCTTTTTTTAATTAGTTTTAGTTCTTACAGAAGTGATTTACAGACCAAAGAATTATG
This sequence comes from Neomonachus schauinslandi, assembly GCF_002201575.2. Taxonomy (NCBI): domain Eukaryota; kingdom Metazoa; phylum Chordata; class Mammalia; order Carnivora; family Phocidae; genus Neomonachus; species Neomonachus schauinslandi. The sequence goes on along the minus strand of NC_058406.1, from coordinate 130,842,962 downwards.
TGATCTGAATTTGTTTTTTTATTTAAAGTTTTTATTTTTAATAATTTCTATACCCAACATGAGGCTCGAACTCATGACCCCAAGATCAAGAGTCTCAAGCTCTTCTGACTGAGCCAGCCAGGTGCCCCATGTGACCTAAATTTGAAATCATCTGAGGTGTAGAAGAAAATGATGCATGGTAGTTAGTGGGACATGGATTTGTTTGACTTAGTTATGTAATTTTAGAAATTTATCCAGTGTATTAGCAAGGCCACAGATGCAGGGTAGAGCTTTTATGAGAAAGAAAACCTATGCCTCCACCTTCATCTGAGTAAGGACAGACCAGTTAAAACCTCTTTACATAGGGCTAGTATTTGGGTTCCAGTCTCTACTATGTACTGCTGTTCCAATAATTAGGGCCAGCTCTCCTGCCCTGTAACTTTCATGGACTCTGGTAATAAATTCAACTGAGAAAAGGACCCTAACACAGATGCTTTCTCCGGGAAATATATATATTCTTTGTTCTACTTCAGGTAAGACAGGCAAAGTAGACTTTGGTCATATTTTGAAAGAATCCTTTTATTTTCAATTATTTATATCCTGTCGTTTTCTCCAAAGAATTTAAGATGAAGTCCAGAAGGATCTAAATTGTTGTTCCAGTCTGAATGGTGTAATAAGAGAAATATCTGGTCCCCTTATTATGTTGAAGACATATTTACAGAAGCCAGCAGAACTTCCCATCCTTTCCTCTACCCTGATTATACACTTACAGTGGCATAAATTCACCTGTCTATTAAGAAGACAGGGTTATGACATTAATCCTCTTCTTTTCCAGATCTCTATGAGGATGGTAAACATCTGGCATCTATAAAAGTAAATATAAGAATGCATATTTTGCAGACATTATGCTTTTTTCTTAAACTACCTTCAAAGCAATAACAACATACATCCTACTGAAAGTTCTTGACATGCCATTGTGATTCTTTACTGTTCACAAACATTACTATATAGACTTAAAGAGAAGCAGAAGGCATGCCATTTTCAATAGAAAAATCTAGAACCTAATTGAGACAGCCAAGACATATTTATAAGAAATGACTAAAGGAACTAAGCATCCCATTATTCTGTGATTTCAAATGAATGATCAAATTTCTATTTTGTGGCAATACAAAAATAAATAAGCAGAGTAGGATCAGTCAAAGGGTGGAATTCCACAGATTACCAAGATTGAAATGAGGGGCATAACTTATGCCTAGAATTACACATAAGATCTGGGGAGACAGAGAAAAAAATGTTATTCCAACTCTACAACTAAGATAAATATATTTTCCTATTCTCTTCCACTGACTGATACAAATCTTAAACTGTCTGAATTCAACTTTTTTACATCACCCTTTAAACATTCTATCATTCTCTGATTTTTTTAAATACGGTATCTAGCTCACCAATGTTTAAATAAAAAACAACATCATTTCAGTTCAGTTCAAATACAATTGCAAAACAAAACAAAAATTTTTATGAATATATTTTAAAACTCTACAGCTTTAATCAATAAACTTAGCCCACAGATATTTCCTATGATCAGAGGACCTCTGAAACCACTTTATTCACAAGAGAAGTAGAAAAAAATAAGACCCTAAAGGATAAGCTATAGTTCCTGCTTTCCAGGAGCCTGTAGTTTTCATCTGCCCAGAAATCCTCTTCTTTTCTGGGTAATATCAGAACATCCCCACATCTAACTCCCACACACTCATATAGACTTTGGGGCCTACTTCACAGAGCCCTAAGTATTCTCATAGGTTATGATGGGTTGCCAATCAGAGTACTCAGCCCCAGCCTATACCATTCTCCAGCCAAAGAGAGGAACATATCTCAGGCTGAACAAATGATAGTTTCATATCCTCTTGGTCATAGTGTCCAAGAGGTAGATATGTGACCCAAACTGGGACAATCAGAGTCCTTCCTTGAATTTTTGAAGTGGATGGAAAATGGCTCTTTCCTCTAGAATCATAAACTGTTAAGATATAAACTCAGACAAGTTCCCCACTACATTGAAGTACCTAAGTCAAAAATACATTACTGGAAGTCAAGACTAGTGATGGTGGTTGTGGCTGAAGAGAGAAAGCTGGAGGAAAAAGTGTGAGACTGTTAATGCTATTTGAATTACAAACTCCAGCTTGTGCTACTGAAATATGCTCTACTCCTATCTTTCTACGGTTTGGTTATGTGAGATAATACATTTATATTTAAGCATTTGAGTTGGATTTCTGTCACTTGCAACTGGAAGTTTAATAATATAGAATTCAGGATGTGTGAATGAATTATAGAACAAGAGAATAATACATAACAAAATTATATAATTAAAATTCAATAAATAAGGGATATGTGTGGGACAGAGGGATATGTGTGGGACAGAGCCATAAAAGAAGGAAGCATGGAGTACTAAATCTTAAGAATTTTGAATGGAAGATAAGATTTTAATGGTAAAAGGAAAGAGAATTCTTTACTTACGTAAGTACATAAGCAAAGGAATGGAGGCAGAAAGACTATCTAAAATACACATATAAATTTCAACTATATACATAACCTTTGACTGAGAAGCATTAGTTCATTTTGTCAAATAACTGAAAATTCATTAATAGGAGTCTAATCTGGGATAATAAGTCTTTTGAAAAAGATATTAAGGCGCTTAGAAGGTTATTAGTCACTATACTATGGCATAAATTAATGTGGTTATTTCATTTCTTCTTCTTTTAATTAATTAATTAATTAATTAATTTTTTAATGTAGTGTTCCATGATTCATTGTCTGCATATAACACCCAGTGCTCCATGCAATACATGCCCTCCTTAATACCCATCCCTGGGCTAACCCATCCCCCCACCTCCCTCCCCTCTAAAACCCTCAGTTTGTTTCTCAGGGTCCATAGTCTCTCATGGTTCGTCTCCCCCTCTGATTTCCCCCCCTTCATTAGCACTCACCATAGCACATACCTTACCCAATGTCTATCACCCAGCCACCCCATCTCTCCCACCCCCCACCTCCAGCAACACTCACTTTGTTTCCTGAGATTAAGAATTCCTCATATCAGTGAGATCATATGATACTTGTCTTTCTCTGATTGCCTTATTTCGCTTAGCATAATACCCTCTAGTTCTATCCACGTCATTGTAAATGGCAAGATTTCATTTTTTGATGGCTGCATAATATTCCATTGTGTGTGTGTGTGTGTGTGTGTGTGTGTATACCACATCTTCTTTATCCCTTCAATTCTTCTTAAAATACAATTGTTATTAACCAAATTGAAGGAATGGGTGTTTTGATAAAGAGTCAAGAAGCCAAGAGAAACCATGATAGTGTTGAGGAAGAAAAAGGATGGAAAATTTGTCCTAACAATTATCAATACTTATCCTAAAGCTACACTGAGAGAGTGAAATATTTGTGCAGCAAAAGAAAGATAGGCACACACACTAGGAATTATGTGTTGATTTAAGATATGTATTCTTTTTAAACTTTTAATAAATGGAATTCTCTAAATTTTTATTGTACTTCACTTAAACTTGGATCTACATTATGCTGTGTCAAATATGGACTGCAGATAAATGGCAGTCCTCCTAGGATGTATAGCTGTGAAAAAACCATTGCTTCTATAACAACAACAAGAAGAAAAACACAAAATTAAAAAAAATATATCCTATGCAACTAATAAAGAACATTGAATACAAGGAGAGCTCAATGAATTGAATTCCAGACCAAACAGCCCTCCATATGTGAGCAGAGAACCACTACTGGAAGTGGGAATCTAGTCTAGATAATGGTGAACAGAGGAAAGTCCTGCAATAGAAAGAGAGTAAATAGGAAGAAAATAAATAGGAAGAGAAGGAATCATTTAGGCCTTAGACAAGAGGGTGGACTGGAGAGATGAAATAGAATCTGAAAGAATACCAAATATAAAACAAATTGCGCTAACAACTGTCCCCCGCCGCCTCCCAATGTAAACTTACTTTTCACCCCTCACAAAAAAAAAAGCTGGGTGGGGGGGAGAAAGAAAGAAGAGAAAGAATGAAAGAAAGAAAGAAGGAAAAAAAGTGGTTTTGGCAAAAAGTAGAATGAAATCACAGAGAATCACATTTAATCATGGGTTGTCACGTGTATACCCAAGTTTTGGTTCAAAAATATCTGAAACTTCAATCCAGCCTCAAATAATAACATGATCAAATGGTAGTAACATGGAAGATTGGGGATTACTCTGATCATGGGCAAATTCAATTGAATTTAAAGCTATAACCCAGCCCCCACTCAACTCAATTTTAGGAGGTACTAAATAATTAGCCCTTCACCCTAAATGTCAGGCAGAGAAAACAGCTTGAATTTTCTGAGAAATAAATAAAACTAAATAAAAGAAAATTATATCTCCACTGTTTATACAATGTTTAATAACTATTAAAAGTAACAAAAGAGGGACACCTGGGTGGTTCAGTCAGTTAAATATCTGACTCCTGATTTCGGCTCAGGTCATGATCTCAGGGTTGTAAGATTGAGCCCCGCATTGGGCTCTGTGCTGGGCATGGAGCCTGCTTAAGATTCTCTCTCTCCTTCACTCTCTGCCCCTCTCTGAGAAAAAGAAGAAGAAGAAGAAGAAGAAGAAGAAGAAGAAGAAGAAGAAGAA
>NC_058406.1:130606169-130838304 GCF_002201575.2 Neomonachus schauinslandi | reverse complement strand
GAAGAAGAAGAAGAAGAAGAAGAAGAAGAAGAAGAAGAAGAAGAAGAACTAGAAAACATTCACGATTCCTTATTTCACAATGAAAAAAAATATTACCAATATTACCTTACTACTATACATTTTTCAATAAGAGATATTCATTAAGCAGTACAGTTTGCATTTAAATTAGGAATATCTGACTCCAGAATCTTCACTCTTATCCATTTATTTTAAAAAGCACACAGCAGGGGCGCCTGGGTGGCTCAGTCATTAAGCGTCTGCCTTGGGCTCAGGTCATGATCCCAGGGTCCTGGGATCCAGCCCCACATTGGGCTCCCTGATCAGCAGGAAGCCTGCTTCTCCCTCTCCCACTCCTCCTGCTTGTGTTTCCTCTCTCGCTGTGTCTCTCTCTGTCAAATAAATAAATAAATAATCTAAAAAAAATTTAAAAAGCACACAGCATACACAAAAACAAATACAACCCATGGTTCTGAGTATAGTAATAAAGGCATAAACCTTTTGATATAGAACATTCACACCAATATTTTGGACAAAAAACTTAGGTAGGTGTAGGAAAATCTGTTTCATACATATGATTTCAGTTTTTCCCACACATATTTGCCTAATTTTTGGATCTTCAAAATTTGATGCTTCCAAAGGAGAATCTAAAGAGAAATTAAAAATATTTTGAATTATTTAAAAGTGAAAACACAAATTATCAAAATTTGTGGGATGCAATAAAAGCAGTGCTTAGAGGGAACTTTATAGCATTTAATGAATATATTAGGAAAATAAGAGATCTAAAATCAATAATCTAACCCTCCATCTTTGAAGCTAGAAAAAGAGGGAAATGTTAAATCCCCAGTATGTAGAAGAAAATAAATAATATGAATTGGAGCAGAAAACAATGAAATTAAAAACAGGAAATCAATAGAGAAAATAAGTGAAACCAAAGCTTGTTTTTTGAAAAGATCAATTAAATTGATAATCCTCTAACAAGGCTAAGAAAGAAGAGGACATAGATATTAATATCAGTATTAATGAGAGAGGATAATAATATAGATCCTGTGGATATTAAAAATAATAAAGGAATATTATGAATAACTATGTCCACAAATTTGTTAACCTAGATGAAATGGAACAATTTCTTGAAAGACACAATCTTCCAAAACTCACACCAGAAATAGACAATTTGAATAGGTCTATACCCATTAAAGGAATTGAATCAATTATTAATAACCTTCCAAAACACAAAGCACCAGGCCCTGATGAGTTCACTGGTGAATTCTACCTCATATTTAAGAAAGAAATTATAAAAATTCTCTATATTCTCTTGCATAAGATAGAAGCAAAAGGAATACTTCTTAAGTCATTTTCTGAGGCAAGCATTACCCTAATACCAAAACTGGACCAAGATGTTACAAGAAGAGAAAACTACAGACCAATGTCTCTCATAAACATAGAGGCAAAAATCCTCAACAAAATATTAGCAAATTGAATCCATTAATGTATAAAATAATTATACACCATGACCAAATGGGATTTATCCCAGGTATGCAAGACTGGTTCAACATTAAAAAATCAATAAATGTAATCCACCACAGCAACAGGATAAAGGAAAAAAAAAAATCCCATGATCATATCAACAGCTGCAGAAAAAGCATTTGACAAAATCCAATAGCCATTCATGTTAAATACTCTCAGCAAACTAGCAATAGAGGGGAACTTCCTCAACTTGATAAACAATATATACAAAGACCCTACAGCTAATACCATACTTAACGGTAGAAAATAAAAGTTTCTTGTTAAGATCAGGAACAAGGCAAGGATATCCCTTCACACCACTCCTTTCCAACATTGTAATGTAAATCTTAGATAAAGCAATAAAACAAAAAGGGCAATAAAAGGTATGCAGATTGGGAAGGAAGACATAAAAGTACCTTTGTTTACAAATAACATGATCATTTATGTAGAAAATCCTAAAGAATTAACAGTAACAACAACAAACCCCTGGAACTAATAATCAAGTATAGCAAAGTTGCAGGTAACAAGGATAATATACAAAAGTCAATCACTTTCATATATTCCAGCAATGAACAAATGAAATAAAATAAATTTAAAATAAAAGCATGGTACTATTCACATTAGCACCTAAAAAAAAAAATGCTTAGACATTAACCTAACAAAACACGGACAAGATCAATATGAAGAAAACTACAGAATCCTGATGAAGAGAATAGAAAAACTGAATAAATGGAGAAAAATTCCACATTCGTGGATAGGAAGACTCAATATTGTCAAGATGTCAGTTTTTCCCAATTTGAACGATAGACTCAATGCAATTCCAACTAAAATCTCAGCAAGTTATTTTGTAGATATCAACAAACTGATTCTAAACTGTAGATGGAGAGGCAAAAGACCCAGAATAGCAAACAATAATATTGAAAGAAGAGACCAAATTTGGAGGACCAACAGTACTCAATTTCAAGACTTTAAAGTTACAGAATCAAGACAGTGTACTATTGGTAGAATGGACAAATACATCAATAAAACATAATAGAGAGCTTAGAAATAGGCCCACATAAATATAGCAACTACTTTTTGACAAAGAAGCAAAGCAACAATGATAGTGTTTTCAACAAATGGTTCTGGATAACTGGATACCCATATGCAAAAAAGAAAGGAAAAAAAAAAAGAATATAGACACAGACCTCCCATCCTTCACAAAAATTAACTCAAAATGGATCATAGACCTAAATATAAAATGCAAAACTATAAAACTCCTAGAAGAGAACATACGAGAAAACCTCGATGGCCTTGGATATGACGATGACTTTAGATATAACAGCAAAGGTACAATCCATGAAAGAAATAATTGATAAGATGGACTTTATTGAAATTAAAAGCTCTCATTATGTGAAAGACATTGTCAGGAAAATGAGAAGATAAGCCACAAATAGGAGAAAATATTTGCAAAAGACATGTTTGATATAAGACTATTGTCCAAAGACTTTTTAAAACTCAACAATAAGAAAACAAATAACCCAATTAAAAAATAGGCCAAAGACACATCACCAAGAAAGACACCCAGATAGCATTATAAGCACAGGGAAAGATATTCCATGTTGTACGTCAGTGGGGAAATGCAAACTAAAACAGCAGGATACCACTACACACCCATTAGAATGGCCAAAATCAAAAACGGAATGAATCAAATGGTGGTGCATCCAGACAATGGAATAGATTTCAGCTGTGAAAAGTAATGAACTATCAAGCTATGAAAGACACAGAGGAAACTTAAATGCATATTACTAAGTGGAAGAAGCTAATCTGAAAAGACTGCATACTATATGACATTCTGTAAAGGACACAACTTGTGGAGACGGTAAAAAGATCAGTGGTTGCCAGTTGTTGAGGGTGTGGGGTGGGAAGATGAATAGGTGGGGCACAGAGGGTATTATGGTAATGAAAATACTTGGTATGATATTATCATGATGGATACATGTCTTTATACATTTGTCAGAACCCATAAAATGTACAATATCAAAAGTGAACCCTTAGGTAAACTGTAAACTTTGAATGATTTGGTGTGGCAATGTAAGTTCATCAGTTGTAATAAATGTACCACTCTGGTGGAATATGTGGATAATGGGGAAGCTATGCATGTGTGAGGGCAGGGGGTTATGGGAGATCTCTGTACCTTCATCTCAACTTTTCTATGACCTAAAATGCCTCTAAAACTAAAGTCAAAAAAAATTAATATTTCCATGTTTTTCTTGGCTTGAGAAGGAGAGGACAAACTACACTGAGAAGTCAGACACTGAGGAAACTAATCTTGATCAGCTTAGCTATGTGCTACTTCAACTAGAATGATTTTAAAAGTCACAAGTTTTAACTTACTCACATTATTCACATTAACATTTCTAGATTGAAATGTTAAAGTTGAAAAATAAGTGTTGTGGATTGTTTTAATGTTTTCCTTAGTTATCACTGTGATTATATTCTAAATTTGCATCCTCACTGGACTAAAACTTTGTATATTGCTTCTCTAAGTTATATTGACTGGAAAACTCACTATTCATAAAATTGGCAATGAAATCATACAGGATAAATATATTATGCATTTGAAAATCAATCCTAAGCAGTTTTCACCTCAGTTATATGTGTAGATGAGCCTCCATATTTAAGTGAACATCACATTAAATTTCATATGGAATGATGCCACAAAAGCCTAGCAAAACACTCTGTTACCAATAAAATTATTGTATTATGCAAATGCACTGATAACCACATACACTTGTTTTATTGAACAATCTTTACATTTTAACATATTGAGAATATTGTTGTCTTTTGGAAAAATATACTACATGGATTATTTTTCATAATTTTAAGTTTATTTTTCATTCTTTTCTTTTTTTATATAGACATGAAACAAAACATTCCTTTAGTAAATTTACACATTTGTTTTGTCTCTGCGTACAAAACCTCACTTATCTATAATTTTTCTTCATTTCATCATGTTCATGTTAAGTTATAAACTTGTTTTTATTTCAGTGCTTAGAAACAGCTACATTGAAAAGAAAGTCTTTTTCTAAAAGACATATTCAGAATTTGTGTAAAATTATGTAAATGATATATAGTATATGAAAGCATACATAGGTAGGCTTTTTTTGTGCAATTTTCTTTAGAATGGTATAAAATCTCTCTGATTCTTTCTACTTCAGTGAAGCTTAACAGTGTTAGCATAGGCTTATCTATTACTACACAGATACTTTTTCATGTTATTTATAAAACTTGGGCTATGCTTTCCATATGATTATGAAACCTGGCATTTAATAGTATATATATACTTATATATATATAGTAAATATATAATAGCATAAACATAGTGTATATATAATAGTATGTTATAAAAAGATAATCCATACAGTTATCCAACTTTAAGTCCTTAGTCTATGTGGGGATGATGTTTTAGAAAAGCTGTTATCTTAAAAATGTAACAATGAACTAATTTAGAATAGCAAAGAACAATGATATTAAAATGGGAAAAGTTTCATGCTTTGAAGAAAAATATGAAAGCAAATATAAATTCAGAAGTAATGAAAATGTTTTAGAGATCTTTAGAATCATACAAATACTAACTTAGTGTAAGAATAACTTATTTTCTTTAATATACCAATTTTCAAATATTGATGGGAAAAATCAGATGTATTTCCCTAAAAAGCCACCAGATGGCTATATGGGGCCTTTCTTGATTTTGAAGTTTAGTGGGGTTTTTTTTGTTCTTTGTTGTTGTTGTTGTTGTTGTTGTTGTTGTTGTTGTTTTGCTTTCTTCCCCCTTCCTACAAAACTAAAGATTAAGCAATTCCTTACATAATTTTTATGGAGTTTTAAAATAACTGAAGTGTGATGCTATGATGGATATGAACGCAATGATGTGTGCGTGTAATTGTTTCTTCTGATTTTATTATAAGTATTAAAGAATACTGTGATGAATTTTAAGGAATGTCCAAATCATAAAACTTTATACATTTAAATATTTAGCTCTTTTCTAGTCCAAAATCTTGATTTTATTAGTTGAGAACTTGAGATCTAAAAGATATGCATTTCTCCATCTTTTGGGCTTTATTTTCACTGGCAGGGTAGAGTCTAAATGTATTCTCCAGATAATTAAAATACAGGATTGGGGAAAGGAAATCAGAAATACCTGTAACACTACTCTACAAATAAAAAAATAAAAAATAATAGGATCATTTCTTTAAATTACTCAAGAAATTATATTTATCCAAATTTTCACTTTGCTTTCATTCTGTCAATGCATTTTAAGGAAAATTAGGCAAAATAGAAGGAAGTCTACAAAATTTTTATGATTAAATCTTATCAGTATATTTTGCTCTGGAATATTATCTTAAAAATAATTAGCTTTATGTTACCATAAAAATAACTAAACTAAGAGTACTACAACCATGTCAAGTGGGCACGTATTGCATGGAGCACTGGGTGTTATATGCAAACAATGAATCATGGAACACTATATCAAAAACTAATGATATACTGTATGGTGACTAACATAACAATAAAATAAAATAAAATTTAATTAAATTTAAAAAAAGAAACAATTGATACTACAGCTCTAAAATAATAATAATAATAATAATATAATTAATTCTTAGAAAGCTTTGTAAAGGTACATTAGTTTAGCATATCTTTATTTTCCAAAAATAACATTCATCTTGACATAATTTTTCTGAACTATTTCTAAGCCATTTTCACTAGTTTGTTTTGGTTATGATTTTAAGTATACCTTACATTTTTATAAAATTATATTTAAAATTGTATCCAATGATACTGAAATGATTAGCATAATCAGCCTTTACTATTCTTTCTGTGTGAGAGCATAATTGTACATCACAATCATGGGATTTTACTCAGAATGACCAAGTTGCCCTCACCTCCCAAAATGCAACTGTTTATCTGAGAATGTTAATACTACCTTGCCACAGTCCCGCAGCCAAGAATGGAAGCCGAGCTTGGGAAATTCCAAGGAAAGTCTGAGTAATGCCATTTTAGTGGGGTCAGAATTTATATACTACAACTCAGACATGTTAAAATGCAGCATGATTTATTTTCTGTATCTGATCTCATTTTACTCTGAAGCACCCTTTCTCACTGATTAAGGAGAAGAAAAAAGAGAAAAACAAAATCAAACCTCAATCTTAGTATGCCAATATTTATTCCTGTTGTTAGTGTCATTTGGATGGTCATTTCAAATTTCTTCCCATCTGAAAGGGTCTTCCCCTTTTCTTTACTAATATGGTATGACACAATGGAGGACAAAGAGCACCTGTCCTCCTGGTTGGGAAATAAAAGTCTTCTGGCTGGCCTGTTTTCTCAGTCTATGCTGTCTCATGGTGATGTCCCTGGTGCCTTCATAGAACAGGGATCCTGTAATAGCGTCACTCTGGAAGTCATGGTCCACCAGATTCTCATCATTTCCATATCCTCCCTCCAATCCCTCTATGTATGCCAAATAGACTATGGGGAATTGGCCCACACTTGAAATTTCTATTTTCATCCTGCTTTGACAGAACCATGATGTTATGATGTGCCCTTAATATAGTCTTTGTTCAGCTTTCTAAATAGGAAGCCAGGCACAAAAAGAGCCTTTGTTTTTAGTTTCCCTATCACCTTCTTTGGGCTTTATTATTTCTTATCAGAACATCTTATCTTCTCTTTCAGGGTTTAGTTGAGTGGTTGAGTAAAGGGAAAGTTGATTCTGCATCATGATGCCATCTCCTCCAAATCTTTCCAACCCCATCCCAACACCAAAAGACTATCCTTTCCCCTTTGATTTGCAGGGACTTTCCTTACATTGTTCCATCCTCTCTTCTATGTCTTTTTAGAAAAACTCTAAGCTCAGACTCTCAAGTTTTGCTCTGGCTTTGCAATGGGAAGTTTTGTGAATTGAAAACAATTTCTCTCTCTCTCTCTTTTTGAAACAAGATTTTATTTTTCAAGAAAGCCTAATGTTCAAAACTTTCATTTCTCTATAAAAGTATATTTTAAAAGTATGATACTCAAATTGTTGTCTTATTGAAGAATAATCACTTTGTTTTTTTTTTAAGATTTTATTTATTCATTTGAGTGAGAGAATGGGAGAGAGAGCATGAGAGGGGGGAGGGTCAGAGGGTGAAGCAGGCTCCCCGCTGAGCAGGGAGCCCGATGCGGGACTCGATCCTGGGACTCCAGGATCATGACCTGAGCCGAAGGCAGTCACTTAACCAACTGAGCCACCCAGGCGCCCAATAATCACTTTGTTTTAAGCTCTGTTCACCTTACCTCTAGAAAATAAGAAATTAAAGAATTAAATGGATAGGGAGGCATGGAAAACCAGAATCTATAGTGAAAAAGAAACATACTGATTTCATATCCCAAATATATTGTAACAAATAACCCTAAATTTTGTGCAGAACTACACACACACACACACACACACACATGCACACAAAACCCAAATAACAAAATTGATCTTGAGAAAGAAGAACAAAGCTGGAGGAATCACAATCCCGGATTTCAAAATATATTACAAAGCTATAGCAATCAAACTAGTATGGTACTGGCATAAAAACAGACATATAGATCAATAGACAAGGAAAGAGACCCCAGAAATAAGTCCATGCTTATATGGTCAATTAATGTAAAACAGAGGAGACATGAATATACAATGGGGAAAAAGACAGTCTCTTCAACAAATGGTATTGAGAAACTGGACAGCTACATGCACAAGAATGAAACTAGACCATTTTCTTACACCATACACAAAAACAAACTGAAAATGGACTAAAGATCAAAATGTGAGACCTAAAGCCATAAGGCTCCTTAAAGAAAACATAGACAGTAATCTTTTGGACATTGCCTTAGCAACATTTTTCTAGATATGTCTCCTTAGGCAAAAGAAACAAAAGCAAAAATAAGCTTTTGGGACTACACCAAAATAAAAAGCTTTTGCATAGCAGAGAAAACCGTCAACAAACTAAAAGACAACCTACTGAATGGGAGAAGATATTTGCAAACAATATATCCAATAAGGGGTTAATATAAAAAATATAGAGAGAACTTATACAACTCAACACCAAAAAAAACCCCTCAAATAATCCAATTAATGTCTCAAATATACTATCACTGTTTCATTATTTACTAAATGATAAAAATTCTCATGCTTAGTCACTGTATTACTGATATTGCTCCATAATTCTCAGCAATAAACACTAAAGTGGCATAAAATTTGTATTTGACTGCCACTGTATTTTGTTCTTTGCCCATCTGGCAGGCCATGAGAAAATAAAAGAATGTCTCATGTAAAAGCTCATTCACATACTCATTCATATATTCATTTATTCATTCATTGAGTGCCAGATGACTATGAAAAAGAACTACAACAAAATTAACAACAATACAACACTACTTTTAGCCCAAACGTAGTCTCTCTGTACCACAATGTAGCATTTAAAGAAGTCTTCAAGACATTAGAAGGGCAGAATCAGGGCATCAGTTTGTGGTTAATTTTTTTATCGTGCAGTTAACTTGAGAGAATCCTCTGGGAAAGAAATTGGTTCTGTTGCACTTGTTATTACTTTTATAATCAGGAAAAAGAGCATCATAAAAAGATGATTTTGACCTCACCCTGGCCTAGAGTTTGGCAGCTCTAATTAAAAAGTGAATGTACCCAATGTCTTACAGAATAAAGCCCTTTTATAACAAATAACCTTTTGATGGAGAAACCACACTGTTTGTACACCAAAAAGCAATTTTAAGGCTTATCTTGAGTTAATGCCAGGGTAAATAGAAGCTGAAGCTTCTTGCCCTTCTTTTCTCTTTACCAAGGAATCAAAGCAGATCTATTTCAGCATTCTGCTTTTACAAATATACTACTGTAAATTTTATGCAGTTTGTAAGGACAAAATCCCTCCCAGTGACATTCTGGAACAAAAATGAAAATTCTGGATCTATGGTTGTGTGGTGACTAGATTTTAACAATCTGTACAGAAGAAGCCTTATTGTGAGGGAAGCCAAATTTAATAGTGAAATGTTCCAAAGAGTTGTCAACAGTTCATTTAAGGAAACATTAAGGAAACATCTCACTCTTGAAATTTAATTTTGACCCAGTTTATAAAAGTTGGAAAGCCAGAGTATTTATACTTTAGTTTAGGAAGATTTTTTGGGAATCCAAGTTTAACTCCATAACTTAATGTATGGAACTGTGACTACATTAAAGGTAGGTTTGTTTGTATAGGAATTTCAAATTGGCTGGTTCTTAAAAATCCTCCAGTGACAAGTTAACAGATAGAAGGGATTTCAACAATCACCAGAAAATCAGTTCTAAAAGGGCAGACTCTAAACTTTTAAACATTGATCATTCTCTTGTGATAATTAAATGCCAAACAACATGGGCAATTTATAGCTACACTCTTGTCCCAATAAAAACTTGCAAACAAACACTTGCAAACATACTCACCAATGAGTATGTATAGACTAAGCTCAAGAGAACTTAAGCAGTTCTTCATATGGTACTTTGTTTAATAATGTCATATAATATCCCCATGCCCTTTATAATATATAAAATACTTTCATGCATGTTATCTTATTTGGTCTTATAACGTGGGCTGGCTAGCCTTTTAAGATTTTTGTTTCCTATCATTTTACAGATAAATAAATCATGAGAACTGAGTACCTTGGAAAAGGTTATGTAACTAAACAGAGGAAGAACTGGGATATAATCAAATGTAAGATTTCTGATTCAAAATTCTTTGCATTGGTATAAACATATCATTCTTAACTATAAATGTGTCTTCTTTATTTTCACTCAACATTTACAACACCGAGACATTACAATGGTTTGATTTGGTTAGTTGTTTCTAATGCACCTCTTCTTAGCCCTTAACCACTCCCATCAATCTCCCATTAGTCTTCTCCCATAAAAGGTATCTAGCTAGGAAGAGCAAACAAGATAGGGCATCTATCTAGAAGATTTCCAGTTTATGTTCCACATGTAAAGAGCCTAGAAGACACCACTCCATCCTAACAACAGGTCAATAGATGAACAAAATGAAAAATCAACAACTTTTTTGGATCCATATTAGAGTAGAGGACACAGGGCAAGTCACCGTTCCCAATATTGGAGAGACAGACAAGTGACCACAGGGAGTAAAAACTTAACCAGGATAGAGAATCACAAGCAGAAACTGCTTCTTGGACCAATACCAGGGTAAGAAAACCCAAACTGTAACTGAAAGTTTTTGGAGGCTCAATGTGGACAACTCCGATAGTTAAAAAATCCAGGGGGATCCAGTTATAACGGGCCCATACTTTTGTAAGTTTTTGCTTAGGGAACCTGACCAGGCTCCCACAGTAATCCAAGAAAATCACCTCATGCTTCAGGTAAGAAGAGAAGAAAAGGAATCATTTTGATGTATGCCCGAGTACTTTGTTTTACCAAAGCCTGCCCTCAGGGGAAACTAGTTAGCCAGAGTCTAACCTGCTGAGATATTATCAGTCTAACTGACCTGAGGGGAGGGAAATACTCAATTACGGCCTATTCTAGCCATCCTATTCTACATAAAGGAAGAAGAAAAAGCCTGAGAAACTCTTGTGAAGTTCATAGCCCAGAGGCATAGACTTTAAAAGACTGAGACCTAATCATAAGGCTATAGAACTTCTCCCCCCCACACACCTCACCTCTGCATTACTAAAGGCCTATTTACAGCAGTTCCTTTCAACCAGTACAGCCTGTGTGTCTACCAAGAAAAAATTAAAAGTCATACTAAAAGGCAAAAAACACAATTTAAAGAGACAGAGCAAGCATCAGAACCAGACATGACAGGGATATTGGAATTATCAGACCAGGAATATAAAATAATTATGATATACATGCTAAGTGCTCTAATGGATAAAGTAGACAGCATGCAGAAACAGAAAGGCAATATAAGCAGAGAGATGGAAATCATAAGTATAAAAAAGAAATGTTAGAGATCAAAAACATTGTAAAAAAAATAAAGAATGCCTTCAATGAGTTTATTAGTAGACTGCACATGGCTTAGGAAAGAATCTCTGAGCTTGAGGATATCTAGTTAGAAACCCCCAAAACTGAAAAGCAAAGAGAATAAAGACTAACAAAAACAGAACAGAATATCCAAGAAATGTGGGACAACTGCAAAAGGCATAACATGTGCATAATGGGAGACCAGAAGAAGAAAGAAAAGAATGTTAGATATATTTGAAACAATAATGACTGAGAATGTTCCCAAATTAATGTCAGACACCAAACTACAGATCCAGAAACCTCAAGGAAAAATCAAGTAGAATAAATGTCCAAGAAAACTAGATCTAGGCATATCATTTTCAAACTACAGAAAATCAAAGATAAGGAAAAAATCCTGAAGGAAGCTAGAAGAAGAAATCTTCTTACCTACAGAGGAACAAAGATAAGGATTACATCCAACTTCTCCTCAGAAACTATGGAGGCAAAAGAGCAGGGTGTAATATTTAAAGCATTAAGAGAAAAAAAAAAACCCCACCAACCTAGAATCTGTACCCTGCAAAATTATCCTTAAAAGGTAAAGGATATTAAAGACTTTCTCAGATAAGAATTGGAGTTTGTTGCAACTAGACCTATTTTGCAAGAAATAGCAAAAAAAAAAAAAAAAATCTTCAGAAAGAAAAAGATCTAAACTTAGATCTAAAGAAGGGAAGAGCATCAGGGAAGGAATAGTGAAGATAAAATAAAAACTTTTATTTTTCTTATTCTTAATTGATATAACAGATAATTTACTTGAAATAATATCAACAATGGTTTATATATAATCTGAATCTTACATGCATATATTATGTGTAAATATGTATCTATGTTTAGCTTATATGTAAGTGAAATGAATGATAGCAATGCTAGCAAAAGATAGGCAGCAGGAATTGGAATTATTTTATCACTATAAAGTACTCACACTTCCAGTGAAGTGGTATTATGTTATTTGAATGTGGACTTGGATCAGTTGTAAATGTATATTGCAAATTCTAGGGAAACCAGTAAAAAACATATGTTAAGAAAAGAGAAAAAATGGAATCATATAAAATGCTCAGCCTAAAACCACAAAAGGCAGAAAAAGAGTGGAAGTCAAAAATAGGAACAAAGAATGAGGCAACAAATAGAAAACAGTAACAAAAATGATAAATATTAATCCAACTATATTAATAATCAGTTTGAATGTTAATATTCTAAATCCACCAGTTAAAAGACAGATTCTGATGAATGGATCAAAAAAACAAGACCCAATAACATGTTGCTTCTAAGAAACCCTCTTTAAATATAAAGATGCATACAGATTAAAAGTAAATGGATGGAGAAAAATATACCATGCTAACACTAATCAAAAGAAAGCAAGAATAGGTATATTAATTTTATTATTATTTTTATTATTTTTTTAACTGCTTTATTTATTATTTTTTTTAAAGATTTTATTTATTTATTTGAGAGAGAGAGTGAGAGAGAGAGAGAGAGCACAAGAGGGGGGAGCGGGAGAGGGAGAAGCAGGCTCCCTGCCGAGCAGGGAGCCCGATGCGGGACTCGATCCAGGGACTCCAGGATCATGACCTGAGCCGAAGGCAGTTGCTTAACCAACTGAGCCACCCAGGCGCCCGGTATATTAATTTTAGACAGCAGACTTCAAAGCAAGGGAAGTTATCAGGGATAAAGAAAGACATTAAATAATGATTAAAGGGTTAATTTTCCAAAAAGATCTAATAATCCCTAATTTATATGCTCATAGCAAAAGCATCAAAATATGTGAGGGAAAAACTGATAAAACAAAAGGAAGAAATACATGAATCCACTACCATAGTTGGAGACTTCAACACTCCTCTATCAGAAATGGATAGAGCTAGAAGGCAGAAAATCAGTAAAGACACAGTGGAACTCAGTAGTTTACCATCAATCAATTGGATATAATTGACATCTGTAGATTACTTCATCCAACAGGACAATACAAACTGTTCTCAAGCTCACAAGGACTGTTCACCAAGAAAGACCAAATTCTGAGCCATAAAACACATCTTAACCAAATTTGAAAGAACAGAAATCATACAATGTCTTGTCAGACCACAATGGAATTAAACCAGAAATTAATAACAGAAAGATAACTGGAAAATCCCCAAATACATGGAATTTAATCAGTGCATTCCTAAATAACACATGGGTCAGAGAAGAAATTTCAAGAGGAATTTTTTAAAAACTTTCTAGTATATGCTTTAAATGCTATAAATTTCCCTCTAAGCACCATTTACACTGCAATTCACAAATTCTGATAAGTCATATCTTCATTTTCGTTCAGTTCAAGTTTTTAAAAAATCTGAAATCAATAATCTAACTCTCCAACTTGGAAACTTGGAAGAGCAAAGTTAAATCTAAAGTAAGCACAAGATAAGAAATAAGAATTAGAGCAGAAATCAGTGAAATTGAAAACATAAAATTAATAGAGAAAATCAAAGAAAGCAAAAGCTGATTCTTTGAAAGGACAGTAAAATTGATAAGCCATTTTTTGATAGGTAAAAGAGAGATCGAGAACATAAATTACTAATATCAGAAATTAAAGAGGGAACATTACTACAGATCACATAGACATTAAAAGGATAATAAAGGAACATTATGAATAATTCTATGCCCACAAATTTGATAACCTAGATGAAAAGAACCAATTCTTTGAAAGACACAATTTGCCAAAACTTACAGAAGATGACACAGATAATCTGAAAATGCCTATATGTATGAAAGAATTGAATCAGTAATTAACTTTCCAAAACAAAAAGTACAAGGCCCAGACATGTTCACTGGTGAATTCTACCAAACATTTAAGGAAGAAATTATACCAATTCTCTATAACCTCTTTCCAAAGATAGAAGCAGAAGGAACACTTGCATACCTATTCTATGAGGTCAGCATTACTCTAATACCAAAACCAAACAGACATTCCAAGGAAATGTATCTAGTTTTGCTCACATTGAATCTCTGCACTAGCGAAATGACTGGCATATAGAAGATCCTCAATAAATTGCAGCTGAATAAATAAATATAGGCCACTTTTCATATAAAAGAAATAAATAGTACTTGTTTTCTCTGATGTTTACTCTCAGCTCTAGTAGTGAATTATTGAACATTGGAAGACATCACAATATCCTCACAAAAGAACAGTAATTTTTTACTATAAAATTGTGGCTTCTCTGACTTTTTAACATGTTCATAGTAAGGTCCAAGGGAGCTGGCCTGGAAACTGGGGCTGTGGGAGCCAGTCTGAAACTGATGTTGGCCTGGAGCCTGCATCCATAAGAGCCCAACAGGAACCTAAGGTCATGGGGCCTGCTTGGTGCTGGGGTAGGCCTGGAACCTGATCGACAGGAGCATGCATAGAGACTGGGGCACTTGGGTCAGCCTGGTGCTGGGGCAGCCTGGTATCCTGAGTTATATGAGCCAGTCTAGAGGCTAGGTCCATAGAGGTTGCCCTGGCACTGGGGTGGGCTGGGAGCCTGGGTCCCAGATTCCAGATCTGTGGGGGCTAGCCTTGGTGCTGATGCAGGCTGTGATCCTGGGTTCATGGGAGTTTACCTGGAGCCTGGGCCACATGGGCAGGCCTGGTGCTAAGGTGAGCCAGGAGCCTGGGTCCATAAGAGCCATTCTGGATTTTAGATCCATGGGAGCCAGGCTGGCACTGGCACAGGCCTGGTGTTGGTACAGGGGTTTGCAGTAAAATTGGGTGCTCACTTCACTCTTCTTCCTCTATTCGGTAAGGGAGAGTATTTCTCTTTGTGCTGGGCTGCCTGGGCTTGGGGAAAGGAAACAGGGATAATGTGAAACTGTCTTTCCTACCCTCCTCGATGTATCTTTTCTTAATTTTGTGCTCTACCCAGGTGTTATAATTCCTTACCTGGAATCTTTAGCTTTTGTGAAGGTACTTTTGTGCGTGGATAGTTGTACAAATTGATGCTTCTGGGAAGGGACCAGCACTAAAAATTCCAATACCATCATCTTGCTGATGTCACTCCCACATTACAGTTGTATTTTTTAATTCATTTTTATTTTTATTTTTTAACTAAAATCCATACTTTATTCACATTTCCTTAGTTTTTAGAACTTTTTTGAGTATAGTTGACACACAATATTACCTTAGTTTCAGGTGTACAACATAGTGATACTTCCCCACACCATGCTCAACTCAAGTGTAGCTACCATCTGTCACCATACAACACTATTACATAACATTGACTATATTCCCTATGCTGCACATTTTACTCCCATGACTAATTCATTCCATAACTGGAGGCCTGTATCTCCCACTCCTCTTCACTCATTTTGCCCATCTCCCCACTCCCCTTTCTTCTGGTAACCATCAGTTTGTTCTCTGAATTTATAAGTTTGATTCTGCTTTTTGTTTGATTATTCATTTTTCAGATTCCACATAGGAGTGAAATCATATGGTGTTTGTCAGTCTGACTTATTTCACTTAGCATAATACCCTCTAAGTCCATCCATGTTGTTTCAAATGGCAAGATCTCACTCCTTTTATGGCTGCATAATATTCCATTGTACATACCACTCCTTCCTTATCCATTTGTCTATCAATGGACACTTAGGTTACTTCCATATCTTGGCTATTGTAAATAATACTGCAATAAACATAGGGGTGCACTTATCTTTTCAAATCAGTGTTTTCATTTTCTTTGGGGAAATACACAGTAGTGGAATTATTGGATCAAATGATATTTTTACTTTTAATTTTTTGAGGAACCTCCATACTGTTTTCCATAGTAGCTGTACCAATTTACATTCCCACCATTAGTGTACAAGAGTTCCTTTCTCTCCACATTCTCTCCAACATTTGTTATTTCTTATCTTTTTGATTTTAGCCATTCTGACAGGTGTCAGCTGATATCTCATTGTGGTTTTGGTTTGCATTTCCCTGATAGTGATGTTAAGCATCTATTTATGTATATGTTGCCATCTATATGTCTTTGAAAAAAATTCTGTTCAGGTCTTCTGCCCACTTTTTAATTGGATTGTGTTTTTGGTGTTGAGTTGTATAAGTTCTTCATATATTTTGGATATTAACCCCTTACCAGACATATCATTTACAAGTATCTTCTCTCATTAAGTAGGTTGCCTTTTCGTTCTGTCAATCATTTCCTTTGCTGTGCAAAAGTTTTTCATTTTGATGTGGTCCCAATAGTTTACTTTTGCTTTTCTTCCCTCGCCTTAGGAGACATATCTAGAAAAATGTTGCTATATCTGATGTCAGAGAAATTACTACCTGTGTTCTCTTTTAGGATTTTTATGATTTCAGATCTCACATTTTGGTCTTCAATCCATTTTTAATTTTTGTGTATGATATAAGAAAGTGGTCCAGTTTCATTCTTTTGCATGTAGCTGTCCAGTTTTCCCAACACCATTTATTGAAGAGACTGTCTTTTCCTCATTGTCTATTCTTGCCTTCTTGGTATAAATTAACTGACCATCTAAGAGTGGGTTTATTTCTGTACTCCCTATTCTGTTCTATTGATCTATGTGTATATTTTTGTACCAGTATCATACTGTTTTGATTACTACAGCTTTGCAGTGTATCTTGAAATTTGAAACTGTGATACCTCCAGCTTTGTTGTGTTGAGTTTTTTTTTTTCCCCTCAAGAGTGCTTTGGCTATTTGGGGTATTTGCGGTTCTACACAAATTTTAGTAGTATTTGTTCTAGTTCTGTGACAAATGCTGTTGGTATTTTTATAGTGATTGCACTGAATCTATAAATTGCTTTGGGTAGTATGGACACTTTAACAATATTAATTTTTCCAATCCATGAGCATGGAATATCTTTTCATTTGTTTGTGTCAACTTCAATTTCTTTCATCAGTGTTTTATGGTTTTCAAAGTACAGGTCTTTCACCTCCTTCGTAACAATTGCATTTTTTAACAGTCTCACCAGATTTTTGAAATACACGGATGTTTAAGAACCATTGCTTTAAAGAGTAACATCCATAATCCAAGCAGGGTATTCCATGTTCTTAGACATTTGGATCCATCCATCATCTCATCTCTGCTCTACCTTTTATTTCTTTTCATGCAACCTCTACTCCAGTCAAACCTTGCCATCTCTCGAGTTCACCAAATTCTTCCCCCCCTCGAATCTGTTTCTTTGTTCATGCAGTTCAGTGTGCCTGAAATGCCTTACATACTGCACAGATTTCTTTCAATTAAGTAGATAAATCAGCCTTTCCCCAGTACTTAGTACATCCTAAAGGAGACATAGTAGAAACGTAACTATTGAGTCTGAGTCATTTCCCTCACTATGCAGACTTCATACATGTTTTTCTTTTTGAAATTAAGTGAATTGTGGAACTTGTATCAAATAGTTGCACTTAATTATATACTTTAATGTATACATGTCGCTTTCAGACACAAAATATTTAATACAAGAGGTATTTAAAATAAGAAAATTTATTCTTTATTCTTTAATTCAACAATTATTTTTCAATATTTTTATGTGCTTAAAAGATATGAGTGCTTTGCTTCTGCCATAAAAAAAGAGCTGAGTACAATAATTATATCAGAGAATAGCCAATGATGTTTATATTGATGATGCTCATTATTAAGAACCATTTACTTATATTAAATTTTTTCTTTTTATGGAATCAGGAAATTGTTCAATACATTTAAGAAAGATATATAATTGAAGTTGTTTAATTAATAGTGAATACTGAAATTCCTCTGTCAGTTTAGACTTTTCATATTTGTTTTATGTGTGTAATGGTCTTATCCACCCAATTACCTAAACAGTCCCTGATGGTGTCTATTAGACTTCTGAAAGACCAGCAAGGGCTGGGGACATATTAGGCAATCAATATATACTTTTCACTGATTGCTGGATTTATTAGGGGCTCTGAGCATTCAAAGGTACATTGAAAATATTTTTAGAACGTTAGTTGGATCAAGAGAATAACCCAAATATACTATTCTGCTCAACCCTTTAAATGAATGGGTAAGATGTAGTCATGTCCTAAATGATTTGAACCAACATCTACATTAAAAAAATATACAAGCAAAACAGCAAACAATCAACACCCAGAGCAAACCCATGTATCCCTGGTATGTTAATTCTCATTTTTCCACTTTAGTCTTCTTTTCAATTGACCGGATTTGTCAGATCATATTTTGCTTCTGTGATTTATCTCCTTTGATTTCTAACTTGTTCTAGACTTTGATTTTCTGCATCTTTTCCAAATAGGGTCTTTATCCCCTGTGTAGATCAGAAGCAGTTCACTCCTAAACCTCATGGAACCTACAGCAGCCTCCTACCTCCTTCATTGCTCACTGCAAGCTTCCCCACCTCCTAAATGACCAAGAAGAAAGACTGAGGAATGAAGAGTTTTGGCTCTGTTAACCAGAATATCCCTTAAATATACTTTATGTAGTAGTCACTTAGTGGTGTAATTTTTATATTCAAATAACAATAAGAGCAAAACTAAAATAAAGAAAAAATAACCCAAATTATCTATTTACAGCATACCATTTGCTTGACACACTGTGCACCTGTAATAATTTTCGTGCATTTCTCAATTTCTTCTTCACAACCCTATGAGATATATATACTATGTCCACTCCCCAAAGAGTGTCTGAGGTGTAGAAAAATTAAGTAATTTCCCAAAACTCTCAAGTGTCAGTGACAGTTTTGAATCTGGGTTTGTTAACTGAAGGACTGTCCTCTATCATTACTCATTGCAAGTTCTATTAGCACCAAGTGAATCAATTTTCTGTTCATTTTTCTATTCTATTCATTATGTACTCAGTAGTAAGCACTGTGGATATAAAAAGCAAAAGAAAGCATAGCTTTCCAAAAAAGGTACAAGTTGTGATATAGATATACATGAAATATAAATGTGGGTGACAAAAACTAATGGAAGTTACCGAGGATCTTAGAACATGCTGTGGGAATATGGAGAGGAAAGGCTCGAGCCTTTTCCTGAGGATAAGGATCTAGGTGATTATATCAAACATTCCAGAAGAAGTCGAATCTTCAGCTAAGCTTAAGGTTGAGGATGAGATTGTTAGGTGATGCCTGATGTCAAAGATGATGCATACTTGTAAGGACATTTCAACCTCAAGCTTAAAAATTGAATTAATTTTAAGAAGGATTCAGAATAAAAAACTTAAGTATGTGTTACACAGTCTAATTACATGAAAGTTAATTTTGCATTTAGTATGTTAATGGTAAAATTCCTTTAAGAACTATTTTTTGTGATTATAAAGAGAATGGATCTACCAAGAGCAAATTTTGGAATAAGGAAAACCTCTCACAATGTAAAAGATTATCCTAAACATACCAGAGTTTCAAAGTAATGAGATTTTGTTTTATAATATATCTAAATGTTATATTTTAAAAATAGGGATTGGGAATTCTTAAGCATGATGCCAGTAAAAATAATAAAAGAATTAAGATGCAGATGAGATTTTTTTAAAAGATTTTATTTATTTGACAGAGAGAGATGGAACACAAGCAGGGGGAGTGGGAGAGGGAGAAGCAGGCTTCCCACAGAGCAGGTAGCCCGATGCAGGCCTCAATGCCAGGATTCTGGGATCATGAGCTGAGCTGAAGGCAAATGCTCAACAACTGAGCCACCCAGGCATCCTGATGCAGATGAGATTTTATGACAAAGTTTAATTTTGAAACGTTTTAACTTGAAATTAGTTTTACAAAATAAAACACATTTATAGTAGAATAAATACTGTAGTAATATGTAAAATTGTATGAACTTACATACTAATTTTTTTCATTTTTTTAAATTTAAATTCAATTAGCCAACACATAGCACATCATTAGTTTCAGGTGTAGTGGTCAACAATTCATCAGCTGCATATTTCACATCACGTGCACCCCTTAATCAAGAAATGGGCAGAAGATGTGAACAGACTTACATACTCATTTTTAAAAACTTACTGCTGATGGAACACGTGGGTGGCACAGTCGTTAAGCATGGTATTCTTGGTTTTGGCTCAGGTTGCGATCTCAGGGTCATGATATCAAGCTCTGCATGAGACTCCACGCTCAGCAAGCAGTCTGCTTAAGACTCTCTCCTTCTCCCTCTGCCCCTCCCCCACACGCTCCCTCCATCTTTCTCTCTCTAAAATAATCTTTAAAAAATTTAACAAAAAATAAAAATCTACTGCTGATAATTAACTTCAAAAGACAACACACCAGTGTACTGATACAGAAAGCTGCCTTGATTAGTTTTACATATAAAACTTTATCTTTCAATTGGTATACAATGAGATTTTACATGTGTGGAATTATAAATAATATAGAAAGAAAAACAACTAAATGCAGACTTTGTTCTTGAAAGATTACAATCTCATAGTTTAGAAAAGACATTAAGTACATAATTAACAACATCGACAAAGAAATTAGGCAAACATACATACCTAGAAAGGTGTGATCATTTAGGATTAATGGTTATGAAAGCTATTATAGAAGAGATAGCATGTGTTCTAGGTCTTAAAGATTTGCTGACATTTAGATAAGTATAAAGAAGGGAGAAACAATTGTAGACAAAGAAGATTTTAATATAAGGAAATACATGAATTAAGGCTGCCTCAAACTAATAACTCTACCCTTTGCCAACATTGCTAACAGCATTCGCCCTCTCTCAGAGAAGTCTTTGAAATCCTCAACATAGCTAATATTGATCAATCATCATTGGCATAAGGGGTGAAGCCAATTTGCTACTGTTAGAAAAATATGTGCAAAAGTAAAATAGGGGTGCAAAAGTAAAATAGGGAAAAGAGGAAAGGTAATTTATAATAAAGGAAATTTGTAATAAAAATAGAGCAGCTTAGTTAAAACAAGTTTTTATAATAACAGTAAGGGGTGGGAAGATATGTAGGGGTCCCAAATGGCTCATAAGATTTATTTTTTATATTATACAGGCATACCTCAGAGATATTATGGGTTCCATTGTAGACCACCACAATAAAGTGAATATCACAAAGCAAGCCAAATGAATTTTTTGGTTTTTCAGTACATGTAAAAGTTATGTTCACACTAAAAATTATGTACACATTACAGTAAATAGTGTGCAACAGCACTATGTCTAAAAAAAGAATGTATATACCTTAATTAAAAAATACTTTATTGCTAAAAAATACTAACCATGATCTGAGTTTCCAATAAGTCATAATCACTGATCACAGATCACTGTAACAAATATAATAATAATAATGGAAAAGTTTAAAACATTGTGTGAATTACCAAAATGTGAGCAAATGCTGTTGGAGAAATGGCACTGATAGACTTGCTCTATGCAGGGTTGCCACACAACCTTCAATTTTGTCAAATATATAATTATCTGTGAAGCACAATAAAGTGAAGTACAATAAGATAACATATGCCTGTATTTATATTTTTGTATTATCTATATATTATTTTTTCTCTGCCTCAATATTTGACACAATAATGCTGGCATTCTTATTACTTTTGGAACCTATGGATATTCCTATAGTCTCCACTCAGTTTTCTTTATTGGATATTCAAGATAAATACAAGTTTAGCAAACATGTATTGAGTGTCCACCATGTGTTGAACACAGTACCAGAGACTGGGGATAGAGCCATGCAGTACACATAGGGTTTCTATTCTCCTGAAGCTAATGATGTAACATACAACAGAATTAACTAAATGATTACATTCTGAGAAGCTTTGTTTTGTTTTGTTTTGAGAGAGAAAGCGTGGACGAAGTGGGGAGGAAGAGGCAGAGGGAGGCAAAGAGAGATTCTTAAGCAGGCTCCACGCCTAGCACGGAACACCACGTGGATCTCATGACCCTGAGATCATGACCTGAGCCAAAATCAAGAGTCAGATACTTATAATAGAGAAAGTACAAGGTATTTTGCTCATATCCAAACTTCTTAAGATTGTTTTATCCTGACATTTACTTATTCCTTTATTTATGATTCCAAAGAGTTCTTAAAATCTTCATAATTTTCCTGCTTTTTTTACTCATTTTTTGACATTCCTCTAGTCCCAAAATATATAACCACATAATTATGATGGAAGTAAATACATCTTTTTGATCTTTATGATAGTTCTTAAGATCCCTATTCTTGTTTAAAAAATACTAGTATGCTCCATTCCAATTGTATTCTCCTAATGGGGTGATAATTCCAGCACTTATGCATTACAGTCTTGCTCAGACTGACGGGAAAATTACATATCAAAACCAGGTCCTTGTAATCATGACTTATGTGTGGGAGTACTTTAGGAAACAATAGTAAGACAGCAAGTGACCTGACTACATGAAAACATTCATGTTCCTTTGAAAAAAATTGTGTGACAATATACTGCCTTTTTCCATCCTATTCATGAATTGGCTATGGGTATAGGATAAACTTTTGGGCATTTCTGAATGTAGAAAAAAAATTTCACCTCTAAGAAATGAATGTGAGATTGGGGATTACTATCTTATTTTCATCCATATTTCAGACCATGGTTTAATTTTTATGTATTACTAGACAGAGCAGGCAGTACCTTTAGAAATATGAATGTAAGTGAAATCTACAAGTAAACATAGGTAGCAAGTGTTTTAGTACCCTACACAACTTTATATGAAATTGCATTTCAGAATATATTTAATATAAGAAACCTGATGCCTTGTTATCATGATGAGACAAGAATAGAAAATGGCAGGGACTACAGCCAATTTATTTTCATGACAAGCCTGCAATCATGAAGAATTGTAAACATAAACCATTCTCATTGCCATTTCAAGACTATAATCTTGTCCACCAAAGATGTCACACCTGGGCTTCAGCTGTTTTAAATGACTCATTTCATATTTCTAGATATTCTTGACCAGTCCAGTTATCAGATACAACCACTTCTAAAATAAATGTGTATTATTCTTGTCTACTCTATTGAATAAAATTATGCCAACACAGAATGCGAGGTTTAGATATTTATGAACCATCTAAGCAACTTGATAAGATTTAAAGTGATTTTGTTAAAAGTATACTTTTTGAGTGGACATTTTGATGTGAATATAAATAAGTAAATTCTAGAGAAGATGTTATTAAATGTGCTTCTTAAAAAATGAATCAGACATTAGAGATGTTTGTGTGTGGGCACGTATGTGTTTGCATGTGTTTGTGCCTGTGTCATAATTAGAGCTCTTATGACTGCAAGTGCCTAAATTACATTTGCTGACATGCCAGCATAAGGCCAAGTAAGTATTAAGAAAAGGATCATATAACCCCACATCAGAGACTTAAATACATTTTGTAATTCAAAACAAATACATACTCATTATCATATGTATTCTATAGGAATTATAGAAAAAAAATTTCAATTTTAACGAGGTGAAGGATCATCCTGGATTTCAGTAAACCTATTGTTATGATATACTGGCTAAACATACTGACCTTGATCTAATAGCATATATTTTTGTTGTGTTATATTCTTTGAGATATATAATTTTAATATTATATTGAGATAAATACTGCTATACGCCTGTACATTTCTAGATTCCATTTATTATTACAACTTAGTGGGGATGATTAATGAATGAATTATGATTTCATTTATTTCTGATTGGTGAATTTACTTACTCTCTTATTACCAATTCAAACACTTCTCAGTTAAGACAGATGCTCTGTCAAATCAAAAATATTTATCGGATTCCTAACGTACAATGAGAAGAATTACAAAAAAGTACACTTTTAGGTAACTTAGAGAACAACACTTGAAACTCTTTAGAATAGTTTGTAACCATTTTTTTGAAACACAGACTACTTTCAAAATCTGATGTAAAGATGGAGATGTTCTACCTAGAAAAATCTAACCAGATTCTTCATGGAATTTCATGGGGTTCAGAGATCTCTTGAAATTGAAGTTATATCCTGGTTATAAAATCCCACAAAAATTATGTTGAACTAGCTGTATAACTATGGGAATGTTAATTAAACTCACCATGCTTGTGTCCTCATCTGTATGTTCTGAAAAATTTTAGTACTTATCTTTTGAGATTGTTGCAAGGATTAAGTGGATTAATATATGTTAAGTATTAAATTCAGTGCTTGGTTTGAGGTTGTATTATATGCATGCTTGTTTTTATTGTAATTATTGTAAAATATTTTAGGTAGGCCAAAGGGAAAGTAAACCTCAATTTTTTAAACCTCATTTTATGAATATATTGAACTTTGGCTAAGTTTTCAGATTATTTTGGATTGGCAGAGAGGGAAGCCAGTTGTTTTCAAAAACTGTGAATATACCTTTAAAAGTAGAAAAATTATATGGTATGAATCACTGAAATACATTCAAAAGCAGATGGCTCTGTTAATGGAAGCCAGGGGCAGCCGGCAGAAAAGGTGAGAGGCCCTCATCTTTTGATCCCATGCTAAGGAAGTTTGACTGGATAAGTCAAAGAGGATCTATGTCTCTATCACATGCCTTCCCATCTTCAACCCTCTTTATTTTTGCTTTGTACAAGTCAAACAATGGTAACAAGGAGAAACAATACTTAAGCACAAACAGCTAAAATTAAATGGTAAAGAAAAATTAATATTTTCAAAGCAGCATCAATGAACAATTTTACAAAAACATTAAGACATTATAGAGAAGCGATGGTGGATTCAAGAAAGAAAAAATAAATAAAAGATAAAAAATGGAAAAATTATTTGGCCTTAAAGGTGGAAATATGTAAAGTATAGGAAGGTACGCTCTGATGCTAATGGAATGCATTAAATTCCTATGAATTTCATTGACATGAGGTGACATTTTGAAAAACATTAAGTCTATTTCTCTTTTTCCTTTGAGGTGACCTTCATCTTGGCAAGCCAGAGGTGTTTGTCCATCTATTTGGTAGAGGTAAGTGAAAACGGAGAAGCATTATACTTTGCTACATAAGGAATGAAGTTATGTTCAGGTTTTGATATGCAAAATAGAATTCTCTAGCAAGACTACAGCCTAGAAAGAGGATTTCTCATGATTCCTGTAATCCTTCTCCCTGTTTAGCATCTTTTAGGGAAGTCAGAAGGAAGCAGCTCTTAAGAGTTGCCCTGCAAGGTGGAGATAAGGTAAGGGACATAGTGAGAGTAGAGATCCTGTCCTAGCTTCTTCTTCTTCAGTTCCTTTTGAAGTGGCCATATTTCAAGTTTCTTCAAGTACATATCAATGGACTAGAGGCTGTTCATTTCTTGGGGGAGAGTGAACTCTTCCTAGTATTGTTCTAATGATCAGATGAGAGTAGGATTTAGATTAGACTGGCCTTTTATTTTCTTCCCGTTAGCAAGTGAGTAGAATCATAGGAAGAAAGCCCAATTACTTAAAGATTAAATAAAAGTGATTACATTAATTTCCTGCATATTTGATTATTTATGTGAGTTAAACCCTTTACTAGATATATTTTATATGCTTGATCTTCACACTTACCCTCTGCTATGCTCCCGTGTACCAATGTCTCTAGGGTTGGGAATGGGGAGGTTTTACACATCTGGTGCCCTGGTTTTTGTGTCTGGTTACTGTGTTTTTTGCAGCTGTTGCTCAGGGGATACCCCTTGATTGCCTGGCTCTGGTGGCTCATGGGGGCTTTCATTCTTGGGTCCCACAGGACTGTGGAAATTGGAGAGAGAGTTCTTGGCAGGCTGACACCCCCAGGCACTGTGCAGACAATTGGCTAAGGCACACTCCCCAGTCTTTCTGTGAAGGAAGCCACTTTGTCCCAGAACTTTGGCCTCAGGGGCAGACTTTAGATTTGGCACACGTTTAGTGGTCTATGGAGCTGCTCTCAAGGAATATAGGGTATGGATGCCATCTTGGTGCTCCCCCTCTGCCTTGCTCCAGTTCACCAGTATCACTCAAAAAAGAGTTTATACCCTAGCTTCTCCAGCCCCAATTTCTGCAACTGCTGCTCAGGGGACACCTCCAGATCACCACACTCTGGGGGCCAGTGAGGCTTATGCTTGTGGTCCCACAGGACTGTGTGTATTTGTATACTTTTAAAAGCTGATGCCTTTTAAAAACTGAGGCTGCTTCCAGTCACCCAGAATCTAGATGCTAGGTCCTCCTTCATGATGAGTCTTGGCACATCCTCAACTACTAGGAGTTATTAAAAATATAATATTCTGCTTACACAAGCACAGAAGTTTGAGAGAGAACCAGGAACTGAGGCAGGGTTGAAGGACACTCCTTCAAGAGTGAGAGAGAGACTGGTTATTTCACCTACTGTAAAGGAACCAAGGTAGAGAGTCAAACAAAATGAACAAACAGAGGAATATGTTCCAAATGAAAGAAAAAAATAAAACCTCAGAAAAAAAAAACACTTAATAAAATGAAGATAAGTAATTTATTTGATAAAAAGTTCAAAGTCATAGTCATAAAGATGCTCACTGAATTGGGGAGAAGAATACATGAACATAGTGAGAACTTCAACAAAGAGATGGATAATATAAGACAGTACCAAATAGAAGTCACAGAGCTGAAGAATATGATAACTGAACTGAAAAATACATTAGAGGGGTTCAATATCAGATTGGATGAAGCAGAAGAAAGGATCAGTCCATTCAAAGACAGGGCAATGGAACTCACCCAATCAGAGCAGCAAAAAGAAGAAAAGAATAAATGATGTGCCTAAGGATTTGCCCTCCAGGACATTTATCACAGTATTATTATTTTTTTAAACATGAAGTTGAGGAATGTCAAAGAAAAAATGTTAATTATACTTGTTAAAGTTTTCAGTAAGGAAGGTTTTATTTAAAGGGGTGGAGTGCCACTGTGATAGGTATAGGGACTACTACAATGTGATTTTGCAGTGGGGAAGAGAGTTTGAGCTCAACTCTGAATACTGCATAGGCAAACAGGAATTTATAACCAAGGAACAGGGTGGAGGTCAGTGGACAGAAAATTACTAAGAGAAAATATTAGGGGTAAGGGGGATTCTGGCTTACCAAAAAGACAAATCAGTATAATCAGACATCACCTGGGGGATAATGGAAGATGAGGAACCCAATCAGATATTGAGGGTGATCAGATATTGAGGTGGGGGGGGTTCCTGCTAAACTGAGTTAGCAAAGTTCACATTAAAACTGGATTTTATAAGAAAATGCACAAATGGGCCTAGGAGAGGGTTCAGGAGTCTGACTAAAGTTTGGTCAAACAAAGAATCTTTGTCTGAAGCTTTATCTGTATATATTACAATTACGAAGTTACTACATTATGTTCCACTTCCAAGACAATAAAATGAAACTGAAGTTATAAAAGATAAATGCCTTCTGTCAGAAGAATTTTCTTTCAGTACAATATGCTTAAGCAAAAAGCAAGTAATAATAATAAATATCTTCAGTTGTTTTAATTTCAAACCAATTCTATTTCAGCATTAATTATCTTCCTGTAGTCACAAAGAATTGAGGACAAAGAATAATACTATGTTCTATGGTTTTATTTTATCCAGATATTCTACTTCATTAAACAATGAAATTTTCCCTTAGTACTCATAATGTGCTCTACTTTCTCTAGGTAAAATCTGGAAAATTCTCTGTAGAAAACAATAAAGTCAAAAGCATTTTAAACATATGGAATTTTTCACAAAAGAATACCAGAGTAAATTTAGTTCAGGTTATTGGGGGAGAGGAAGAGAAAAACCTCTGAGGTAAAATATAGATTGTGAATACAAAGACTGCATATTAACCTCCCAGTTCCTTAATGAATAATTACACTGGAGAAAATTATGATTTTGTAAATGTGGAAGATGATGATTTGGATGTGGGAAGAATTCCAGAAATGACTGAAGGCTGTTCACACATTCTTTTTTTATAGCATTTCTTTTCACATAGTAGGTACTTAAAAAATGTTTTCTGAATGGATCAATTATCCTTTAAAACACCTGGAATCAGTTAACCTAATACATTTACCTGGAATACAGAGTGCATTTTTCCAGAGCTGAAAATTTGTCTGCAGCACATTTGAATAATACAGCCATTTCATTTCCTCCATCTCATTTCCCTTCACCTTCAATCTTGGCTTTCCCATAAATGCCTTCAACTGTGCTGAAAATTTCACCACTGACTATTCTGTGCCAGTGTAGGGTCTGAGCAGTGGTCCAGGCCCAGACCAATGGCCCCAGGGTATTTCCCTTAAGT
Source organism: Neomonachus schauinslandi (assembly GCF_002201575.2). Classification (NCBI taxonomy): domain Eukaryota; kingdom Metazoa; phylum Chordata; class Mammalia; order Carnivora; family Phocidae; genus Neomonachus; species Neomonachus schauinslandi. The sequence goes on along the minus strand of NC_058406.1, from coordinate 130,809,619 downwards.
AGCTCGAACATTCAGTTCTGGAGTTTGGATTTTAAAATACCTGCCAACAATATGCCAGCAGTACAATGAGCCTTTGGATTTTTCTTTCTTTTTTATTGAAGTGTTTTTTTTTTCATACACTAGTTAATATTTTTTAAGAGTTTGCACTCTTTTCAAAATGTTTCCTAAATGAAATTATTTTATTTGACACGACTTAGAAGGAACTCAATGACAGGGTGGTTATAATATTTTATTTTAGCTCCTGTTGTTTCTAAGGAAGAGCTCCTAATTTAGTTGTATATGTGTGAATTATCATACTGAAATTTTAATTAGGGTGTGTGCATACAAAAATGTCTTCTCTCAGTTCCTCTATTTATTAGTTATAGACATTTTACAATTTAGGAGTCAAAAAACAGTTTAGGGGTCAAAAAAAAAAAACAAAACCTAATTCTGAATCCTAGCACTCTTCTATAAAAGCTGTGGCTTGGGCAAGTCACCAGACCTCTCCAAGTTTTTGTTTCCTTATCTTTATAATGAGAATAATATGATTAAATGAGGTGCTGTGTCCAGCATACCTTGAATATCTATAAAGATGAGTTTTACTCTATCTTCTCACTTCCAACTGGGAGACCCCAGGTTACTCTTTGTGCTTCTCACAAATTACTCTATCATCTTTATATAGTTCAGCAGATCTACTGTCCTAGACCATTTCCTAGTGAAGAGAATCAGAGGCAAGGATGCTAGCGGTGATGCTTCACTTGGGGGGAAGTACAAAACCAGAAGAGCAAGAATGAGTGTCAAGGTGAGTGAGGCAAGGAAAGATGTGAAGCCATGTGAAGCACATTACTGTGCTTACTACTGTTTCATTATGAGCTGTGAAGAGTCACAATGTCATTCTGTGTGCAGGACTTTTCTGGATGGGTTGCACAGACATACTATCTCAGAGTAATTCATGGGAGGTAGGATAAAGGTGGAATTTATCTGCCTGGCTCCAGTAACTCTTGCTTTCCCATCAGTCAAAGTTCAACCCATGAGGAATTAGCGCTCTTACCTCGCTCTTGGATGAGGCATTTGGAGGCTCCTTGAAATCCGATCTCAAGACCTGTAGTTGTTTCCTTCTAGTTCAGAAGTGGTGACAGGGGCTGGTTGACTGGGTGACAGGTGACTCTGAAGGACAGAAGGTCCAGCACCCCAACAGCAAAAATGGATTGATCCCAAGTAGGCCCAAGATTATCTCCTAAGAATATGCACATGGGGCACCTGGTTGGCTCAGTCGTTAAGCGGCTACCTTCGGCTCAGGTCATGATCCCAGGGTCCTGGGATCGAGTCCCACATCGGGCTCCCTGCTCGGCGGAGAGCCTGCTTCTCCCTCTCCCTCTGTCTGCCGCTCTGCCTACTTGTGCTCTCTATCTCTGTTAAATAATTTTTTTAAAAAATCTTTATATTAGATGCAAAATTCAAGAGAGATCCAAGGTCACCTGTTTATAACTTGTCAGCAACAGTTTTCATCTGAAGGGCAAGGAAGGTTCCCTTTCGCTATTGCCTTCCTTATGGGATGGTTCTGCATCACCTCCACAATCCCCACACAGAGTGCTCAGTTACTGCAAATTCAATTCCCCTTAATCTCCATTATTATAAGAGAAATCAATGATCTGCAGACATACTTTAGCATCTGAAAATAACTGTGGGCATGTCCTACTGTACGTAGACTCAGCTGAGTGTGCCGACAGCACAGGTAGTCACTTTCTGGTTTTCAGGGTGTGCATCTTCACAGCAACGTTGTTACATCCTTCCTGAAACTGAGGGACACATGCCTTTGTACATCACTCTATCAATGGGCAGCCCTTCAGTGATGATTTCCTTCTACTGTATGTTGCAGGAGGTTTTTTTTGTTTCCTCAGGAAAATCAAGTGGAATTAATGCCTCTGTTTCTTCTATTTTTTACAAAGATTCATAAAGTTCAGTACAAAAATGGGCATGAGATAGTATTAGTCAAAGATAATAGTTATCATGATAGAAATGGAATAAATTGGGCTTTTGAGACTGAAAGGCAGGTCCAAATCCTGATTCTACAATTAATTAACTAACCATGAATACATTGTTTAATCTTTCTGAACTTCTAGCTTTTCATCTGTAAATGATAGTACTATCTCCCTTATAAATTGTTACATACAAAATGAAAGGGTTTATACATTGTTTAGCATGTGTTAAGCTCTTTCCATGTAGTTCTTAATATTAGCAGAAAACTTAGAGTTATTATATGTAACTCTCTCATTTTCTAGTTAGGAAACTGAAATCTGGCAAAACTAGATGACTATCCCCAGATTGTATGATTACTTAATGACAAAGACTGTTGTATAATCCATTTCTCTTAACAAAATCTAATGTCCTTTTTAATTTAAAACAATGCCATCTTCATTATGAGTACTACCAAGATTATATTTCTGACCTGGAGAAATGATTGCATTTCTCATCGTGATAAGAGCATATTTTGGTAATCTTGTTTTATATTAGGTATTTATATTCGCATCTTCTTTTGTCTAAAACAAAATTTTGTACAAAAGCAAATGCATTAGTAAAGCATAATTTATTTAAGGACCATATAACTAAGTTCAGAACAACTTGATTTCTCTAGTGTACACTCTGAACTTTAGCAATCAAGGATAATATATTTAAATCATGATTTAACAGTACATAGTTGATATATTATTTAATGTATTGCATCGTGTTCCTCCACAATTTCATCATTATACTGAAAAAGCAAGTCTAATGCATAAATGCTATGGTTTCAACTACTTCTTTAGAAGTAGAATACAGTTTTCTCATTATTCATATCAATTTCATTTTATACCATGATAATTTTGAAATAAAATGCCATCCCTTATTTTCCTGTATATAAATGTATATTTGTATCATGTCCAAAGTAGTCAGGATGAAATGGTGCTTACTATAAAAGTCCTTTCACGATCAGAAGAAATGGTTTTGTAGAATGAAAGTCCAAACTGAAACCATAGCACTATACATGTGATGGCCTAATGGCTTTCTTAAAAATATTTCTGACAGGGTCAATTTTGTTAAAAATAACCCTGCAAAACTAACTTCACTTCTGAAAAAAAAAAAAGAATAATAGTTCTAAGGTACAGAACCCATGGTAAATGAAGCTTTTTGGCATAATGTTTCTGTGGTTAAATATTTAAAATCCAATTATGATAGTCATTGGTGTACTTGGTACATTAGGATCTTCTTACACTAATTCGCTATTGTAACTTTGAGCAAGTCACTTAAACTCTCTGAACCTATGGTTCCTTTCTCACTAATCATAAACAGTAATTGCTGCCCAGGTATAATGAGATATTTAAATTTCTGTCATCCTTGGAAGAAAGCTATGTCAAATTCATTTGCATTTCTGGGTCTTGCTCCATCACTTACATTCTCTTTGCCTAGCAACTTCAAAATTGCTCTTTGCCTTGTCCCCTTTAATCAGTGCATCAAACCATGACCCTAGTCTCAGCAACACTCCTCCACTAACCATAACAATCTTTTCCACAAAAAGCTAATTTTCTTAAGAGAGTTTTCTCACTTTCGATGTAATCATATTTGAGAACAAAGAACATTAGTAAAACTAAAACTTGGCTAGTGTGCCTGGAGTAAAAGTACAGACAGATAAAGTGAAGTTAAAAGCATAATCAGAGGGATTTCCAGATTCTGGTCTAGCATGGAAGGAACTTAGAAATCATCACTCTATCTTAACACCAAGTAAAAAGCTGAAAAACACTGAAAAAGCAACAGCTCTTCTTAGATCTTCTTAGACGTGAGGTCACAGGACAAATTGCTGCCCTCATAACTGTAAAGACAGGTTAATACAGAGAATCACAACTTAACAGAGCAGTAACTCTCTGGGCAAAAACCTGGGCAAGAACCACTGCTGGGGTAGGAAAATGTGAATTATAATTCTACAAATTGCTAGACCCTCAGAATGAACAAATCTGAGAGTTAAAAACTCCAGGGTTGAGCACTCACAAGGGGCTCCCATATTTATGTGAGTTTGATCTCCAGAAATTTAACCAGATTTTTACAATGAATATCAGAGAAGAATCCCCTCCTGCTTCCAGCAGAAGGAGGAGCAAAAGAACCATCTGGAAATATTCTGTAGCAGTCTGTTCTTTAAAAAAAGAAAAAGATAGAGGTTTATTTCTTATTCACAAAATAGCCCAGATGTCAGTGGCCCAGGGCTGACAGGGAAGCTCTGTCACTATCACCCTTGGCTTCTGTGTCTGTTAACAAAGTAGTTACTCCAGCTCCCACCATCACATTTGTATCCTAATTGAGCAAAGACCACGCATACTCATTCTTTTTTTTTTTTTTTACTGAGGTATAATTGACAAATAAAAATTGTATATATTTAAGGTAGATAACACGATGGGGTGCCTGGGTGGCTCAGTTGGTTAAGTGACTGCCTTCAGCTCAGGTCGTGATCAGTCCTGGGATCGAGTCCCACATCGGGCTCCCGGCTCAGCGGGGAGCCTGCTTCTCCCTCTGACCCTCTCCCCTCTCATGCTGTTTCTCTCTCTCTCTCTCAAATAAATAAATAAAATCTTTAAAAAAAGGTAGATAACATGATGTTTTGATATATGTATATTTTATGAAATGATTACTACAACCAGCCAATTAACATATTCATCACCTGATATAGTCACCTATTTTTTTGGTTTGTTTTGTGGTGAGAACACTTGAGATCTACTCTCTCAGCAATTTTTGACTGTATAATACATTATTATTATTGTATAAAGTATATTATTTATGATATAGTATATAAAATATTGTATTTTCTTTCTTTTTTAAAAAGATTTTATTTATTTATTTGACAGAGAGAACACAGCAAGAGAGGGAACACAAGCAGGGGGAGTGGGAGAGAGAGAAGCAGGCTTCCCGCCCAGCAGGGAGCCCGATGCGGGGCTCGATCCCAGGACCCCGTGATCATGACTTGAGCCAAAGGCAGAAGCTTAAGGACTGAGCCACCCAGGTTCCCCAATATTGTATTTTCTTGTGTGTGGTGAGAGCTCTTGAGATTTACTCTTAGCAAATTTCAAATGCACATTATTATTAATATAGTATATTGTACATAGTACATCATATAATATATTGTGTATTGTATATAATCACCATGCTGTACATAAGGTCTCCAGAATTTATTCATGTTATAACTGAAAGTTTGTACCCTTTGACCACTATATCCCCATTTCCTTTATCCTCAACCCTTAGAAATCACCGTTCTACTCTCTGTTGCTATGAGTTCAACTTTTTAAGATTCCACATATAAGTGAGATCATACAGTTTGTCTTTCTGTGTTTGGCTTTTCTCACTTGGCATAATGTCTTCCAGGTTCTTAACAAGGCTTTCACTCAAGAGAAACTATTTTGTCATGATCTAAACTACTAGGGTTTCATCACAGCCTAATCTACCTTGGAGAAGAGAAATACACAATTCCAGCACACTGTAGCCATCATGTCCCATATATAATGGTAAGGAGAAGAGGGAAGTTCACAGTTGAGGGGCACAGGTTCATTAAAAGACTGAGATCTAATTGTAGGACTGTAAAATGCTTCCCCCATGCACACACCTTATCATCACTTTGCTAAAGGCCTATTTATCATAGTTCTTTTTAGCCTGTACATTATGTGTGACTATCAAGAAAAAATTACAAGGCATATTAAAAAGCAAAAAATTTATACAGTTTGAAGAGACAAAACAAGTACCAGAATCAGATTTAGGTTTGGCAGGGCTATTGGAATTATGGGACCAGAAATATAAAACAACAACATTTAATATAAGAACTCTAATGGATAGACAGCATGCAAGAATAGATGTGCAATGTAAGCAGAGAGATGGAAATTCTAAAACAAATCAAAAACCAATTCTAGAGATCAAAAACATTGTCACTGTAACAGGAATGAAGATCTTTTGATAGGCTCATTTGTAGACTGGACATGGTTGAAGAAGGAATTTCTGAGTCTGAGGGTCTCTCAATAAAAACCCTCAAAACTGAAAAACAAAGAGAACAAAAACTGAAAAATAAGAACAAAATACACAAGAACTGTGGGACAACTACAAAAGGTATAACATATGAAAAATGGAATAGCAGAAGGATAAGAAAGAGAGAAATGAAAAACAAACTATTTGAAGCAATAATGACAGAGAATATCCCCAAATTAATGTCAGACATCAAACTGCAGATCCAGGAAGCTTAGAGAAAACCAGACAGGATAAATGCCAAGAAAACTATACCTGGGCATATCATTTTCAAACTACAGTAAATCAAAAATGAGGAAAATATCCTGAAAGAAGCCGGGGGCGGGGGGGGGGGACACCTTACCTACAGAGGAGCAAAGATAAGAATTATGTCCAACTTTTCAGAAACCATGCAAACAAGAAGACAGTGAAGTATTTAAAGTGTCGAGAGAAAAAAATCACCAACCTAGAATCTGTACCCTACAAAATTATCCTTCAAAAGTGAATGAAGGAGAAATTAAGACTTTCTCAAACAAACAAAAATTAAGGGAATTTCTTACCAGTAGACCTACCTTTCAAGATATATTAAAAGACAGTCATTAGAAAGAGAGAAAATAATATAGGTCAGAAACTTGATGTATATAAGGAAGAACATCAGAAAAGGAGTAAGTGAAGATAAAATAAAGATTTTTACTTTTCTTATTGATCTTATTGATCTAACAGCTAACAGTTTATCTAAATTTTTAAAATTGTATTTATTTTTATTGAGATATAATCAGCATAACATTGGGTAAGCTTCAAGTTTACAACTTGTTTATTTGATATATTTATATATTGCAATATGGTTACCACCATACTATTAGCTACCACTTCTATTGTGTCACATTATTATTATTATTTTTATTTTTTGCAGTGAAAACAACTGAGATGTAGTCTCTCAGTAACTTTGAAGTTTATAGTATACTATATACATGTATATAGTATATGCTATATATATAGTATTGTTGACTATAAGCTGTGCTGTGATTAGATCATCAGAATTAATTTATCTTCTAGTTACAAATTTGTACCCTTTAACAAAATCTTCCTAGTTCTCCCACCCTAATATATAAACATAAATTCTTCCATGCATAAGAAATAAATATGCATCTGGAATCTTCCTGCACTGTATTCAAAGAAACCTTCCTTGCCTTTCTGGAAGAGAAATTTGACATATGTCTGTGTTGAATTATCTGGTTAAGAACAATTATTGGGTTGAGAACAGTGGACTATATGAATAAACACATTTAAAAAGAATGGCTTCCTCATGAGCTGCCATTCAGTAATAAGGAATAGAGATATTAAAAGGTCTTAGAGAAATAACTGAAAAAGATTATCACAGCCTCCAGTGATTGGGAACACCTAGTCTTCCTAGCATCTCCTTTGTGGTGAAGCTTTCTATTTCTAATTTAAAAAAAATAAGATACTCTATAGTTAAGAGTCTGCTTCTTGGTTTGCCTCTCTCTCTTTTTCCCTATGCTTGTTTTGTTTCCCAAGTTCCACATAAGGTGAAATTATATGTTATTTGTCTTTCTCTGACTTATTTCACTTAGGATAATACTTTCTAGCTCCATCCATGTCATTGCAAATGACAAGATTTAATTCCTTTTTTATGGCTGGGTAATATTCTATTGTGTATACATACCACTTCTTTATCCATTCATCAATCAATGGACATTTGGGCTGTTTCCATAATTTGGTTATTGTTGATAATTCTGCTATAAACATCTGGGTGCTTGTATCTCTTTGAATTAGTATTTTTTTATTCTTTGGGTAAATACCTAGTAGTACAATTGCTGGATTGTAGGGTAGTTTTATTTTTAACTTTTTAAGGAACCTCCATACTGTTTTCCAGAATGGCTGTACCAGTTTGCATTCCCACCAACAGTGCAAGAGGCTTCCCCTTTCTCCACATCCTTGCCAATACCTATTGTTTCTTGTGTTGTTGATTTTGGGCATTCTGTTGATTTTAGCCATCTGACAGGTATGAGGTGGTATCTCATTATAGCTTTGATTTGTATTTCTCTGATGATGAGTGATGTTGAGCATTTCTTCATGTGTCTGTTGCCCATCTGGATGTCTTCTTTGGAAAAATATCTATTCATGTCTTCTGCCCATTTTTAATTGGATTATTCATTTTTGGGGTGTGGAGTTTTATAAGTTCTTTATATATTTTGGATACTAACCTTTTATCAGATATGACATTTGCAAATATCTTCTCCCATTCCATAGACTGCCTTTTAGTTTTGTTGATTGTTTCCTTCATTGTGAAGAAGCTTTTTATTTTGGTGGGGGGATGGGTTAAATAGGTGATGGGAGATTAAGGAGTGCACTTGTGATGAGTACTGGGTGTTGTATGTAAGTGTTGAATCACTGAAACTAATATTACATTGTATGTTAACTAACTGGAATTTAAATAAAACTTTAAAAAATAAAAATATAATATAAAAGAGAATTAAAGCAGATTATTTTGAAACAAGTGAATAAATTATTTACAAAGACAGACAGTTAAGATAAAAAAATCTAATTGTGGGAGATATGGTTGAAATTTGAAGAATAGGAAATAGGATGTTTTTAAGTTTACCTTTATGTTATAAACAAATTGAAACTAACTGGAGATTCATTTTTCTGTCTTCATTTTTCTTTGTTTAAAAAATGATCAATTCACTCTTGTTATTAAGTTAAAAGAATTTAGAAGTATATATAATAAAATATGAAAGGTTCCTTTCATTTTCACTTTCCTCACAACTTTACTACAAAAGTAGTGAAATGTTTGGTTTGAATTATTCCAGAATGTTTTCCTATAAGTCCATTTGTAATTTATTTGGTATATACGTGGCTTATACACATTACTCCACAGCTTTTTTTTTTAATTTGAAAGAATTTCATCAACATATTTTCATGTCTGTGTATTTAGGTCTCCTCTGTGCTTTTTAAATGCAGTGTTAATACTCCACAGGGTAGATAGGCCATAATTGTTCTATGTACAATTAAGTTGATTCCACTATTTTGTATAGTTTTTAACTTTTAATTATGAAATAATATCAGAGTCCAACAAATTTATAAAGCTTCCATAAATTTTAACATCTTAAATAACCATAGTAGGTTAATCATAATTAAGTCAATATAATACTTATAACCCATCAAGGAACTTCACTCAAATGTTTCCAAATTGAATTTGAATTTGGATTTGAATTGAATTAGTGGAATTCTTCTAATGCCCTTTTTACTGATTCATACCTAAATCTCAAATCACTCATTGTGTTTATTTGTCATGTCTCCTTAGTCTCCTCCATTGTGGGACAGTTCTGCAATCTTCTTTGTCTTTCAGACCTTAAGCACTTTTGAAGATTACTGGCCATTCATGCTGTAGAATGTTCCTCAACCTAGGTTTATGGCGTTTCTCCATAATTTAATCCAAGTTATGTATTTTTGGCAAGAACACTACAGAAGCAATGTTGTGTCCTTCTTAATATATCATTTCCAGAGGTATATGATGTCAGTTTGTCTCATTGCTGGTGATTTTAAATTGGTCACTTGGTTAAGTCAGAATTTTAAAAATAGCTTTTAAAATATTTTTTAGAGGGGCGCCTGGGTGGCTCAGTTGGTTAAGTGACTGCCTTCGGCTCAGGTCATGATCCCAGGGTCCTGGGATAGAGTCCCACATCGGGCTCCCTGCTCGGCGGGAGGCCTGCTTCTCCCTCTCCCACTCCCCCTGCTTGTGTTCCTGCTCTTGCTGTCTCTGTCTCTGTCAAATAAATAAATAAAATCTTTAAAAATATATATATTTTTAGAGGTTTTACCACTGTAAAATTACTTTTTTCCTTTATAATTATTAAGTAACTAAGAGAGAATATTTTGAGAATAAGAAAAATCCTAGTTCTTATCCAACTTTTGCCCACTAAGTTTAGCATCCATTGATGATTCTTGTCTGCAACAATTATTAGTGGTTTATTTATTGATAATTTTCTATTTTTATCATTCTGTTTACTAATTGAAATTCTATTGTAATAGAAGGTTATCCATTCTCCTTCAGTTATTTATTTATTCTTTGAATATTATATGGGTTATAGTCCATTACTATCAATATTTATCTCTTTGCTCAACTTGCGCCATATTTTTACATTGGGAGCTCCTTCAGGTTGTTGTCTTCTGGGTCTTTTTGACATGACTTCATCATTTTTGAGTACTTTCTTACTTCCTGCACTTCCCATGACCCAGAACTAGAATCAGCCATTTCACCAAGGAGCCCCAGTATATATTTATTTACTCACACATCCACACACATCTGTTTCTATTTCTATATTATTTGTGTATGTGTGTATATATGTTACACACACACACACACACACACATATATTAAAAGTTCATACTTATATCTTCAATTTCTATCCAGGAATATAGTGTTCACTCTAGCCTTCTACTTTCTCCAGCAGTGGGTACCCTGGTTCTCATTATTCACATTATATTTACTTATTTGTTTAATCCTAGAATATACATGAAGGGTTTTCAGAATTGCTAACATATAATCCTGTGAAACAAATTTACTAACTAGAACTATATTTGTATATTTTTGTTTTAGTCTTATAGAGTTGAAATATTATTTTCCAAAATTACTTAAGTTAGTGTTCTTCTTTATCCCTCCCTTCAGTGTGGTGTGTTACTCATTCATATTGCAGTTACCTTCTATTTTACTGTTTGCATCCCATTTTGGGTTTTCTCACATTGGGTTGATTTTATGATCTCACTATTTTGATATTACAAACAAATGCTGCCAAAATATCTTTGTTCTAACATCTTCATGTGCATCTGTAAGTATTTCTACAGATAGATTCCTAAAAATGGAACTTATAAGTCAAACACATGCACATTTAAAATTTCTATATACATTGGCAATTTTTTTCATGTTAATACTATTTGTACAATCCAATTACTTCTGACACTTCTCTGTTGCTCATACAGATCAACACTGAATTTTATAAATCTTTTTAAATTTTGCTAATCTCATTAGTAAAAATTGTATGACTTGTTATTTTAATTTGTTTTTATTTGAATAATGCTAGAGTGCAGTATCTCTTAATATATTTTATTTGAATAATTCTAGAGTGGGGTATCTCTTAATAGTATATAATTTGTTTTTATTTGAATAATGCTAGAGTGGAGTATATTTTAATATATTTAATATCTCAATATATTTATATTTTTCTGTGAGTTGCTTATTCATTTACTTTGCCTATATTACTACACATTTTTCTGTACTTTTCTTATTAATTTTTAGAGGGTTTTTTTGCTTGTTTGTTTAATATAATGGATGTTAACCCTGCTATTTGTTACATATGTTGCAAATATTTTTTCCCAGATGATCACTTAACTTCCAGGTTTTTGGGTGGCTTTTGCCATTCCAATGTTTTTACTTTTTATGGCGTGAAATCTATCAATATATTCCTTTATGAATTTTTGTTTTCTTATGTGGCTTAGGACAGCTCTCTCTACAGTAAGATAATAAAAATACACACAAAATGTGTAAAATAATTCCTCCTCACTGATTTGAAAACATTTATACCATATTCTAAATTCTTATAAAAACTTGAACCTGTGTCTGCATGCAGAATTCTGATAGTTTTCAAAGTATGGCCTGTGGACCCCTAAAGTCCATAAGACCTTTTAGCAGATCCACAGATCAAAACTATTTTCAAAATAATACTTCAATGCTATTTATGTCTTTCACTCTAATTGTTTCATGTGTGTTCAGTGTTTTCCAGAAACCTCAAATATCACATGTAATATGTCAACAGATTGAATACAGAGGCAGATATGAGAAACTAGTTGTCTTCTACTAAACCAGTGGTATGTGTAGTGCTACTCCTTTAACTGAAAGAGGTTTCAGTTTAATAAATATAATTTCTATGAGTCAGAGAAATATTTTAAGAGTATATAACATACATGATTTAATGACAATATGCTCATTGACAAAACATTTAGTGGACTGGGCAAAATTCCATTTTTCAAAATGCAACCACAGATTAGCTATATAATTTACAGTTTTTAATTTTTAATTTTTATTTGTAAATTGTATACAATATATCCCTTTATATTAGCGAAGTTTATATTTAATGTATATGTATATATTTACTACACATTTTTTAAAAATTTTTATTTTATTTATTTTAGAGAGAAAGAGAGTACATGCAGGAGCAGGGGGAGGGGCAGAGGGAGAGAAGAGAGGAAGCAGACTCCCTGCTGAGCTTGGAGCCTGACTCGGGCTCCATCCCAAGACCCTGAGATCACCTAAGCTGAAATCAAGAATTTGACGCTTAACCGACTGGACCTCCACACAAACATTTTTTTAAATTAAATGTCGGGGAGAGGGTCACCTGAGTGGCTGAGTCAGTTAAGTGTTTGCCTTTGGCTCAGGTAATGATCCCAGGGTTCTGGGATCAAGCTCTGCATGGAGCCCTGCATGGAGCCCCCCCCACATTGAGACCCATATGAGGGGCTCCCTGCTACTCCCTCCCCTGCCCCTCACACCCTCGCACGTGTGCTCTCCCCTCTTTCTCTCAAATAAATAAAGTCTTTTTAAAAAATTAAGCATCAGGGAGATATAAACCAAAATTATAACAAATTCTACTATGCATACATAGAAAAACTAAAATTTTAAAATATAAAAAACAGTTTATATCAAGGATGGTGAGGATGTGAAGCAACTCGAAATTTCATATGCTTATGGAAGGACCATAATTTGGTAAAATCAATTGAGAAAAATATTTGGAAATACCTTTCAAATTAGACATAATCATACCTCTGACTCAGCAGTTTCACTCTAATTATGAGCTTTATAGAACTGTAAGCATCTGTACACCAAATACATGTATAAAAATTATTATAGTTACATTCTTTATAATAGCTACAAACTGAAAATAACCTAAATGAACATTAACAGCTAAAATATAAATGTTTTCATGTAATTATATAGTCTAATTATATAAGGCAATGAAGGCAAATCACCACTTCTATATGAAACCACATGGCTGAAACTCATAAAATTGAGCAAAAGTAGCTAGGAACGAAAGAGTGTTTACTCTATGATTTTATTTATGTACCTTTTTTAAAAGAAAGGCAGGAAAAACTAAACTACAATGTTAAAAGTCAGAATAATGGTTCCCTTTGTGGAAGTAGTTACTCAGATGGGGCCTGGAGGAGATTTCTGGGTGTTAGTAATGTCCCACTTCTTGATATGTCAAATTTCAAGATTTGTATGCTTTACTATGCATACGTTATACATTATTTTATTTTATTTTATTTTAGAATGCATCTTTTTTTTTTTGGATGTCATTACTGAGTATATTCATTTATTAGGGCTGCCATAAAAAAGTAACAAAGACTCAGTGGCTTAAATAATACAAATTATTTTCTCCCATTTCTAGAAATTATAAATCCAGGATCAAGGTGTCCAAGTCCAAGATTTAAAGCTTCTCTCCTTGGCTCATAAATGGCCATTTTCTCCCTCTGTCTTTGCACTGTCTTTCTTTCTTCCACGTGTGTCTGTGTTCTAATATCCTCTTCTTTTTTTTTATTTAAATTCAATTAGCCAACATATACTACATCATTAGTTTTTGATGTAGTGTTCAATGATTTATTAGTTGCATATAACACTCAGTGCTCATCACATCACCTGCCCTTCTTAATGCCCATCACTCAGTTACCCCATCCACCCACCCACCTCCCTTTCCACAACCCTCAGTTTGTTTCCCGGAGTCAAGAGTCTCTCATGGTTTGTCTCCCTCCCTGATTTCTTCCCAGTTTTCCCTCCCTTCCCCTATGATCCTCTGCGTTATTTCTTATATTCCATATATGAGTGAAACCATATGATAATCGCCTTTCTCTGATTGACTATTTCACTTAGCATAATACCCTCCAGTTTCATCCATGTCGATGTAAATGGTAGGTATTCATCCTTTCTGATGGCTGAGTAATATTATTTTAAAATAAAAAATGAGACTATAGAAGATTTGAGTAATACAAATAAAAAGCTTGAGCTAATGTGTATTTATAACACCATATCCAGCAACAGTAGAATACACATTTTTAAAAGCATATATAATAGCCAACTTAAGAAATGTCCACCAATTATCATTACCTCCTGATATTCCACTGCCCTTGTGTAGTACCTCCCATATGAAATAAAGCTGTCATATGTAACAAATAGAATATTATGAAAAAAACAGAGTATGACTTTCAAGCCTAGGGCATAACAACACTGGGGTTTCTCTCTCTCTCTCTCTGTTAGATAATTTACTCTGGAGGAAGCCAGCTGACACTTTGAAAGGACACCCAAGGAGTCCTATAGAGAGGTTCATGAGGCAAGGCAATGAGGTCTCCTATCAACAACCAGCATTAACTTGCCACGCATATGGGTGAGCTTTGGAAGTGGTTCTTTAGCTTTACCAGTCTGGATTACTGTAACCCCAGTCAACATTTTGTCTGTAATCATTAAAGACAAGCCTTGAAATTTTTGCAAGTTTTTATAACAAAATATATTTAACTTAAAAGTTTTAAAACTAATCTTCATTCTTTCTCCTTCTGATTAATACAGAATATGGTATGCTTTAACTCTAATCAACCTGTCCCATTTTATATTATGCTTTTGTCCAGTATTTTAGTTCTGTCTTGTTTAATTTTAATCCAACAATTTAGATATAGCCCATTTATTTAGATTCACCCAGATATTTACATTTAACTCCTTCTTGCATCTAATTCCTTATGATGGTTAGCAAATGCTAATTTTACACTTTCATCATTCCTTCTACGATTTATGAGTTAGCATTCTACTTCAAGGAAGAACATTCCCTATTCATTCATTCATTCACTTATATCAATGTTGACTCATTGATTCTTAATTTGTTCAATATATCATAATCTCCAAATATCATATTTATTTTGATGTATGAATTATCCCAAATTTGGCTAGTGGTAACCCCTTCAAGATGACTTCTATGGGGCGCCTGGGTGGCTCAGTCGTTAAGCGTCTGCCTTCGGCTCAGGTCATGATCCAGGGTCCTGGGATCGAGCCCCGCATCAGGCTCCCTGCTCCGCGGGAAGCCTGCTTCTCCCTCTCCCACTCCCCCTGCTTGTGTTCCCTCTCTCGCTATGTCTTTCTCTCTGTCAAATAAATAAATAAAATCTTTAAAAAAAAAAAAAAGATGACTTCTCTGACCTTTTCACATGTCCCCATCATTCTTTGGGTACTTCTCATATTTTTGCAGAAAAGATGTTTCAGGCTTATGGTTTTTTTTTTTTCTTTCTTTTATATATAATTGACCAAGGAGCTCTGATTCTTTTGAGTCTAACTAACTTTTAATACCATCTTTGATATATACTAAGATACCAGGTATATTTGTGTTTGTTTCTTGGTTTTTTGCTCTTTGGCTACTCTCCACAATTACTACACTGACTTGAAGACAATAGATCTATAATTAGTTTATTCCACAAATATTAATAAAGTGTTATCATGTGCAAGGGATATAGCAATGGGGTGGGGAGACAATACTTCATCCGGAAACATATATTTTGTTTGTAAAAGAAAGAGGAAAAATAACATAAAATATAGGTATAGCAGATGGTGATAGGTGTACCTTATAAGGATAGCTCTTTATCCTTATTTTCATTTCTGAACTACCTAGAATATGTCTGAGCCCACCCTATTCTATAAAAATTTTAGAATTAGTTTTTAAGCTCCATAATATGTTGAAAGAATATCTTTAGAGTTTCTGTGACTATATACAATAATTTGTAGATAATTGGCAATATGATGGTATCTAGTTTTCATTTCCATATCAAGGCATACAGCTAGATTATTTAAAAGAAGCATTATTTCTCAGTCATTAATAAACCTCATTTGAATTATTTTATAAACTCTGCAGGGAGCCTGCTTCTCCCTCTCCCACTGCCCCCCTGCTTGTGTTCCCTCTCTCACTGTGTCGCTCTCCGTCAAATAAATATAATCATTAAAATAAATAAATAAATAAATAAAAGAGCATACCTTTAAAAAATTGTTTTGCTGAAAGCCTCCTGTGCTATATAACTTTCTAAAATATTAGTATATGTATAGTCATTTTCTCACACATACACACAAAATTTGTCTTGCCCAATGATTGCGGAAAAGTATGACTGAGCATATGGTTAAATAATGAGGCAGGTAACAGAGAAACTGTTATATTGATGGGAAGAAGAAGAAATGAGAGAAATGAGAAAAAATCAACCAGCAGGATGAATTAATGAACTCTAGCAGTCTGTTGTGGGATAAGAATTTAGGAATCTTCATCTGGCATTGTAACAAGTTTTTGAGACAGTTATGATGCATGAGATACTAAGGAAAAGAGGAATAAAAATGTTGAATTTCAATCATTTTGGCATGGTTAATGGAAACTTTAGTTTTTTTTAGAATGATTTCAATTCCATTACCTTTAAAAAATAAAACTTTATTTTAAAGTTTATTTATTTAATTTTTTGAGAGAAAGTATGTGTGAGTAAGGGTTGGGGGGAGGGCAGAGGGAGAGGGAGAGAGAATTTTAAGCAGGCTCCATGCCCAGTGCTGAGCCCTACATAGGGCTTGATCTCACAACCCTGAGATCATGACCTGAACCAAAATCAAAAGTCAGAAGCTTAACCAACTGAGCCACCCAGGCACCCCCAAATTTTATTTTAAAGTATCACAGGGTCACTTGTTTAAAATTGGTTCTCCTTAAATTGCAGTGAATCTTCTTTCTGTACAACTCTTTTTTTCCATTCTAATTTCCTACCAAACTTAAACAAACTGACCAAAAATACTAAATATTATATATACCATTTTTATTATTCAAGGTAATCTATCTTTATTAATGTACATATAAGCATTCTGTATAGTTATAATTAACCAATGTATTACTTGGTCTTAAAAATATCATTTTATGTTCCATTTTTCTTCTTTAATGTAATTTTATGTAAACTATGTTATTTTATATCAATCAAGATGAGTCACAGAGCTGTGGTTTCAGTAAGTTTTTAGTATTGAATTTCCTTTTTTTTCTTTTAATCTTCTGATCACCTTCACCCATTTCTCCCCCATCTCCCCACTCCCTGCTCCTGACAACCACCAATCTTCTCTCCGTATCTATGAGTTTGGTTTTGTCTTGTTTTGTTTTAGATTCCACATATAAGAGAAATCATGTGGTATTTGTCTTTGTCTGACTTCTATCACTTAGCATAATGCCCTTGAGGCCTGCTCACATTGTCGCAAAAGGCAAAATGTCATTCTTTTTTATGGCTGAATAATATTTCATTATATATTTTGCCCAGGGCCATTCATTTGGAACATTATTGCTTCCTTCTTTATTTTAAAAAGCTCCTTTTTAGTTAAGCATAGACCCTGCTGTCTGTAGATCTTTTGAGACACACTACATAAACTGATATTTAGTTGATTTAGCTATAGTAGCACAATGATTAGGAATGTAAAAATATTAACCTAAGGAACATAGGGTGGGTTTATCAAAATATCAGGTAGAATTTTGTTTCTAAAGCATATTTAGTTAATATAGATAACCTAAAGAATGCATTATCCATCCTATCCATCCTATCCATCTTGTTAAAAACAAGATAAAACAGGCACACCTGGGTGGCTCTGTTGTTAAGTGCCTGCCTTCTGCTCAGGTCATGATCCTGGAACTGGGCCCCACATCGGGCTCTCTGCTCAGCGGGAGGCCTGCTTCTCCCTCTCCCACTCCCCTGCTTGTGTTCCCTCTCTCGCTGTCTCTCTCTCTGTCAAATAAATAAATAAAATATTTTTAAAAGAAGAAGATAAAACAGATTACCAGCTTTCCCATTCCACACCCATTTATTGTTAAACTTTGGGTAGAGGATGGCTCGCTCCTTTTGGACTAAATTATAGTTGTTATGGTGAGTATGTATTTACTGCAGTTTTGCCTAATCTCAACCATTGTACCTCCCTCAATTATTTTTTTCTAAAGTCACAAATACACACACACACACAACACACACACACACAACTTATTTACCATTTATCCATCAATGAACACTCAGTTTGTTTCCCTATCTTGGCTATGTAAATAATGCTGCAATAAACCTAGAAGTACATATATCTTTTTGAATTAGTGCTTCTGTTTTCTTCAGGTAAATACACAGAAGTGGAATTACTGGATTGTATGGTACTTCTACTTTTCGTTTTTTAAGAAAATTCCATACTGTTTTTCAGAGTGGCTGTATCAATTTACATTCCCACCAACAGTGTGCAAGGATTCTCTTTTCACCACATCCTTGCCAACACCAGTTATTTTTTGTCTTTTTGATATTACCCGTTCTAACATGTATGAGGTGATTTCTTATTGTGTTTTTGATTTACATTTCCCATAACTAATAATGTTGAGCATCTTTTCATGTGTCTGTTGGCCATTGTATGTCTTCTTTGGAAAAATACCTGTTCAGATCTGCCCATCTATAATAGGATTGTTTGGGTTTTTTGCTATTGAGTTGTGTGAGTTCTCTATATATTTTGGATATTAGCTCTTTATCAGATATATGATGCCCAAATATTTTCTCCCATTTAGTAAGTTGCCTTTTCATTTTGTAGATGGTTTCCTTTGCTGTGAAGACATTTTCAGTTTGATGTAGTTTCACTTGTTTATTTTTGCTTTTGTTGCTCTTACTTTTGGTGTCAGATTTTTTAAAAAAATCATTGCTAAGATCTATGTCAAGGAGCTTACCTAGAAGAAACCTATGTTTTCTTCTAGAAGTTTTATGGTTTTAGATCTTACGTTCAAGTCTTTAATCCAAGTTTAGATTTAAAAAATAGTTACAATAATAGTACAGAGAGGTGCTATATGGCCCACATCCAGTTTCCCCTCCTGTTGACATCTTATATTACTATAGTATACTAATCACATCTAATTAATCCATATTGATACATTATTAGTAACTAAACTCCAAACAATTCAAAATTCATTAGTTTCTTCATAATGTCCTTTTTCTGTTCTAGAATCCCATGTAGGACTACTAGACAGTTTGCTTTAAATTACTCTGTTGCTAATGCCAGACTCATAGTTCTTTTGATAAAACTCTATCTTAAGGCTGACTTTCAGACATAAGCAAACCAGTCTGGCTGCATGTAGATTATACTATGACCTTACAATCAAATCCCCTTTATGATTCTTTTGCTTTATGGTCAGACTAAATATCCATTAAATTTAGATTTTAGCTAATTTTCCTAGAAGACAACAAATTTTTTTAAAGGCGTTAGGATGTGGGACACCTGGGTGACTCAGTCAGTTAAGTGTCTGCCTTTGGCTCAGATCATGATCCCAGAGTCCCAGGATCGAGTCCCACATTGGGCTCCCTGCTCAGCAGGGAGGCTGCTTCTCCCTCTGCCTGCTGCTTTCCCTGCTTGTGCTCTCTTTCTCTCTGACAAATTAAAAAAAAGAAAAAAAGGTGTTAGGATGTACCTAAAGCTATTGAACATGAGCAATGAATGTGAGTGCAGTCAGAAAATTTACCAGGAAAGCCACTTCTGTTGACCTGTGATGCCACTCTGCTTTCTTTCATTCTGTAGTTGCTCAAGGGTTTTGGATAGATCTCTAAGTATGAGTGTAACTTCTGTTACTCCTGAATTTTTGGTGAATAATGTGAGGGGCTCATGAATATCAAGTATCATGGGTTGAGTGCTAAAACTAAGAATCAGAAAAATCTGAAAACTGCCTTGGGACAGTGAATCATGACTCATCTATATGGCTGCACTCAACAGTAGGGAACTAGAAGTACTAGCCCTGAAACCCATGACTGACTGAGTTGTTCAAGTAGTTTTTCAAAACTGGTCCAATATACCTGTGGTCATGTGCCAGAGCCTAGGAAAACATTTCCCTGAGGATGGATGTTCAGGGTAATAGAAAATTTAAAAATAGAAAGATAATAAATAAATTTCCCCAGACTTTTCTTTCAACAGTCTCCAAATGTTTAACTAATTTTAATTCTAACTATATATGTATGATTTTACTTATTAAATAAATAATTATTTAAATATTAAATATTTGGAAAATTAAATATATATTTAAGATTTTATTTATTTATTTGAGAGAGAGAAAGAGAGATAGGAACAGAGAAAACATGAGCAAGGGAGAGAAGGAGAAGCAGGCTCCCCACTGAGTAGGGAGCCCGAGATGGATTCCAGGACCCTGGGATCATGATCTGAGCTGAAGGCAGACACCACACTAACTGAGCCACCCAGGCACCCCATATTTTGGAATATGATAGAAAGTATGCTATGCCGGTATTAAAATGTTTGATGATTCATAAGATTTATTCTATTCATTCAAATATGTATTGAGCCCCTAATATGGGCCAACTACTGTACTAAGTCTTGGGGATACAATGGATGAATTACCATAAGGAAAAAAAAGACAGTATCTACCCTTATGGAGCATATTTTCTGGTGAGGGAGGGTTTTTAGTTAAATAGAGAGATGCACATAGCATTTGTATGCCTAAGAAGAGCATAAAAGTCGGGCATCTGGGTGGCTCAGTTGGTTAAGTATCCGACTCATGATTTCAGCTCAGGTCATGATCTCAGGGTCCTAGGATGGAGTCACATGTCGGGCTCTGCACTCAGCAGGGAGTTTGCTTGGGATTCTCATTCTCCCTCTCCCTCTGCACCTCCCCCCAACTCTCTCTCTCAAATAAATAAATAAATCTTAAATAAATAAAATAAGAGCATCAAAGAATTTTCAGAAGGGATGGTTGCCCTTCTTGATTTAAATCCAAGTAATTATGGTCATTCTCAGTATATTATAGATTTTATTTAAAAATACATTATGAATTCAGTACTTGTTTATATTTCATTCTTTTTGTAGCCATATATACTTACAACATTTACAAAAACTTTTCTTGTGACAATGAGCTTCTTTATAATCTAATTATATTAACTGCCATAAGTTCTCAAAGAGTGCTTCATAGTTATACTGTAAGGGAGTTTAATGAGCAAGTCATTGTTTACCCTATAGACAAGTATTATATCCTGGCAGTATGTGTTTCTAAACTTCAGAATATGGTGAGGAAATATTAGGTGACATTACAGGTCATACAGCAGATAAGTAGATAATTAGACTAGTTTAAAAATCATAACCAAGCAAGCAAAATCTTGCATATTTGTGCTGGTTATGTGCATACTGGCATGCTATTTAGATTCTTCCATTGATAAAGAAAGTACTTTTAAAAGCATTTTAAGGCTGGATTACAAGTTGAGTACATTTTTGAAGAGTGCATTTTTTTTTTTCACTGTATAAAATTCTGTTCATGGAAAAATGGGGCCAATGGATTTACAGTATAAGTATACTATTTTGGAGATGGTTGAATCCATAATAATATGTGAGAGTACCGTGATTTCAGAAATTTAGGGGTTTTATAATGTTTTTAAAAATCTGTAGATGTATTTAATACTGCTTCCTATCAACATTTCTTAATTGTATCCCTCTTTAAAAAATTGTATATTCTCAATCTGTAAAAGGAAAATTTCATTTTATTTGTTAAATTTTATTTTGAAGAAGTTGAAATGATATAAAGGAGAAAATTAAAAATATTAGTGCCACATTTAAAATACTAAAATCTCAGGGCGCCTGGGTGGCTCAGTTGGTTAAGCGACTGCCTTCGGCTCAGGTCATGATCCCGGAGTTCCAGGACTGAGCCCTGTATCGGGCTCCCTGCTCAGCGGGGAGTCTGCTTCTCCCTCTGACCCTCTTCCCTTTCATGCTGTCTCTCATTCTCTCTCTCTCAAATAAAATAAATAAAATCTTTAAAAAAATAAATAAAAAATAAAAAATAAAATACTAAAATCTCAGAATTTAGTAGCCTCAAATACTCAGAATTTAATATGAAAAGAAAAAACAAAAGGACACCTGAGAAATAACCCAGGGGTTTATACAGATGCAAACTAAAACTCCACTCGTTTTTTGACATACCCAACATTACATTAATCTACTTGCATATTATCCCAGACCTCAAGAGTTCAAGCACTTTAATAACACTTGTAAATATTTTAAAACCTTAGTTTGAAAACTACCAATCAGCATATGATCACAGAAATCGTATGCTTTAAATAATGGAAATCTTACTCTCAAAACCAAGTAATTTTAACAGGCTGGTGTCTTGGCATTGTCCCTTGAGTTTTACAGAATCAGTGGTTTGCCTCACAAGGTGAATTGAGCAGTGAGTGTAAGGAATACTAAGACATTCAGAATAAACATGAATAAACCTAAGAACACCACAATGAACAAATACATTATCTGAATACATTGCTCTGAGATCATCTTTTTTCCTAAATTCCCTCAACTACTCACAACAGATTTGCTTTCTTCATCATTGTGACCTCAATCACCGCCCCATCTCCACTCTGTCCAATTTTCATTCTCTTTTGCCAGTCTTGTTTCCAACTCCCCTTACAGGCCAGCTATCTATCTTTTTTCACTGTGTGCTTGGGTGGTATGACTTGGCTTAAGTTGAAGGGCAATCTCTTACATTATTAATGTTGCTGCAAATGTTCTTTGTACTCACTGTGTTAAATGAAAGGTGGACCTTCTTCACCACACATCCTACATTCCTCAAAAACCTAAGCAAATGACAGTTACTCTTTTTCCTTCCTCTCCACTTCCTACTTGCCAAGTCCTGGAGAGAAGCTCAAATCAACACTGGCCTGCTTCTATCAGTTATTATCAGACCATTGCCATTTTTTCCATTAAGAAGCAATGCCAACAAATGTCAGTATCCTTCCACTAATCCTGTGCTTGTTCTGTGAAATGCAGAGAGCTAGTTGAGGAACCATGTGAAGCACTCCATCATGGCCTCATAGAGCAAGACAGGTATTCTGGGCACTTGTGATTCTGTCCCTCTCTCTCTCTGTCTGGAGGTCCTCTTGCTGCTGCTGCAGAGCACTTGTCCCTTCCTGTTCTGAGCACATGGTATAATTTTCTAATTCATTCAAAGGCTTTCTGCAGCTCTCCTTTTTTCTCCAGAAAAAAAAAATTATTACCTTCACATTTTTGCTTTTCCTCTAGTCACAGAGGAGAATTGGTATTTATTTTTAAGCTTAATCATGCTACTTATGCTCACAATCAATTGCTTCCTTTTCCTTCAAAAATATGTTCTAAAAGCTATCAAATTCTTGTTTTGTGTTACTGCTCAGCCTAAAAATAGCCCCAATATCTTTTCTATAAAAAATATTTGTTGGCTAATTGAATTTAAATTAAAAATAAATAAAATCACAAAAAAAGTTATTTACTTTTTTCTCTTTCCAAGTCTTTCTGTACATTCAAGGAATAATATCTTTAAAAAGAAAGTTTGAATTCATTACCTTAACAGTCACTACCTATTCATACTTTTAAAATTTGGTTTCTATTTCCTATTAAAACTACCTCTTGAGAGTCACCACTGACTTCAGTCACCAAATCTACCACCTCTTTTTTGCTCCCATGTTTCATTACTTTTCTTCAGCAGCTAACATTTTTCAGTATCTTTGTTCTCTGCAATGTCTTATTCAGTCCCAGCTCATTGATTCAATAATATTTTCTGAGACCTAGCATGTAGCTGACCCTGTGCAGGTGCTGTGGACAAACAGTAAACAAAACAGACCAAAAGCTTGCCTTCATTGAGCAGATGTTATGAGATAAGTAAGTTATATAATATGCTGGAAAGTGATAAGGACTATGTAGAAAAGTAAAACAAGGAAAGGAATAGAGAGAGAGGGGCGAACTAGTTTGCAGTCTACAATTTCCTTAACAATGGTTAAGAAAACCTCCTCAGGAAGATGCTATTTGAACAAAGATTTAAAAGAAACAAGGGGATGAGCCAGATGGAAATCTGGCAAAAGCATCCTCCAAGGAGGGAACAAGTCAGTGTCAAAGCCTAAGACAAGAACATAAGGGCAAGTGTGGCCGATATAAAGTGAGCCAGGGAGAAGGAAACATGACGTGAGGTCAGAAAAATAAAGAGTGATACAGATCATTTATTAGAAATCTTGACTACACAGACAGGGCTCACCTGGAGGAGACAGTTCAATTTTGTTCTGAATGATAAATAGGAGCATACTGGAAAGAGAGAACAGTATGTGCAATGTGTCAACATGTCACATTTGGGGGACTGCAAATGGTTTTAAGTAACTGGAGCAAGGGTCCTTTAGAGGATGAGAAGATGAGATGAGAAAGCAAGGAGCCAGATCATAAAGGGATATGAGCACAGGGTAAGGCAGCTGAATTCCAGTCTACAGCCAATAAGGAGTCAAGGTATGATGAGGTAAGGAGAGTAGCATCCATGATATGAAGAAAGAAATGTGAACCAGGTACCAAGGCTCTCCTAGAGGCCACAAATCTCCTGACCTCTTGGATTTCCTTAGCACCCTTTTCCAGCCTCCTTAGCACATTTCCCAATCCTCGCACACACCCAGATGGTCTGCCCCAGTCATGCAGCATGTCTTTCTTATTCAGTTGGTTCCCTCTAACTTTTTTTGCATTGGTTATTAAGCTATCGTATCTCATAGTCTCCCATATTCTGTTCTGTGATTCTGTAGTTAAAACTCAGCAAACTACATTTTTGCTTAGCCAGCGCTTTCCTATTAGATCCTGCCAATGAAGAGAGATTGGAAGGCTGGAGGAAGAAGGGAAATGCTCCGTTCTTTTTGCTTGCTCTTCCCATCTGTGTCACCTGAGGAGTGACTCTTAATCCCTCTCAGACAGCAGCAGTTGGCTCAGTGGTAATGGGTTTACAATTTTCACTTTCCTTATTTGTTTTACAACCTAAATAGCCTTATCAGAGACACTAGCACCAGTGGCCTGGTGCTCAGCTTCTCAGAGGTGTAGACTCAGCTCCTTGGGGTTCCTCTTCAGAAGTTCTGAGTTACCAGCATCAACAGGATAGCACTTCTCCTTAGAAGCTGTGGGTGTCAACCCCATGGGAAGCCTACTCCAAGCTTTTAGAGTCTAATGACCAATTCCTCCTTTTTGTTCCATTAGCCCTACAGATGAAGGCTTCCCATTTAAATTACTGTTATCTCAATTGTGTTTGTTTGTTGTCTTTGTAGTCCTCCAGTCCTCCATTAAATTTTCTCCACTAAAATAGGTGGTGCTAAAAGCTGTTTTCTTGACTAGATGCTCACTGATACATTTCTTTATTTTCCTTCTCACTCCAAACATTCAGCTGAAAACACTTTATAGGCCTTTGTTCCTATTGAATCTTCAAGAGATTCTTCTGTTTTATATGTTTTTACTTAAAAACTCACTTCAAACTACTGAACAAGAATCTGAAATCCTGCAATGTTCAAGATCTTGTTCTAGACACCATAAGGGGTACATAATATTAGTAGGAGCAGTGGTGTTCTCTTGATAGATGACAGCGAGAAACAATGACTGAAAGACAGATATTTATATAAATATATATGTATATATATATATACATATATATATACATACATACAGATATAGATATATAGATAGATATCTGAGCTAAATAATAACAAAAGACCTCCCATATTGTATTCTACTTTGTCAACAACAACAACAAAAAAGCCACCATTTATATAGTTTCAATAATTGGTAAATTTTAAAGAACACCATTCTTCTTGGTATATTTGTCTTATTTCTTAAGATTGAAATAATATAATCTTTGTACTTATTTTACATGGATAGTTCAATTTCCACACATATACACTGGAATAGCAAGAACTTAATATTAAACCGGTTCAATTATAACCACTCTCCTCATGCAAATGTACTTTAGAATCCATAGTTTTCTCTACCTCTTTCCTCCATGCCTTCCCTTATTGACTAGACTGTGCAGGGGGAAAGGGGGCAGGTAAGAGAAGGAGAGTTGGTAGGGGATTGTTAATTTGTGTAAACAAAGCAGCAGCCATTTAAAAATTGGATGAGAAAAATTTGCAGGCCCAGAAGGTGGAAAGAGAGGCAGCTAAAACGGAGGAGTCAGCAACATTGTAAAGAAGGAACATTGGCTCTAGTTAGAAGCCTAGAAAATCAAATAGCAGTTTAAAGGCAGTTGGTACATTGGGCCTCTTAAGAAGTAAAGAAGACACATTTCATAACCTTTGTTGAGATGAATGAAATCTCAAGCTGCTAAATTTCAATGAACTGAAGGATATATTATTTGTGGAATATGTTTAAGAATTCCTAAGAGTGCTAGATCAACAGGAACTGGCATAATTTATTATATTCCAGCTGACAGAGTGAAGAATAAAGACAATTCTGTGTAGGGGTCACATGAAGAAGGAAGTCAAGTGTGAAAGAAATCGGATCTTATTTTTTTCCTGATCTCTAGCCAAACATTCAGTTAAGAGGTGAACTTTTCTTCCAGCAAAGAAATGTCGCTTGCCAAGAATGTGGAGGTAAACTATCTTATTCCAGGCCAAGCTGGGAATGAATTATGAAAGCGAAACTTATATCTTTTGGGAAACCAGATCAACGAAAGATCTGATGCAATATGTTAAAAGGAACTGAATTCAGGAAGATCTGGATTCTAACTTAATCTCAGAGGGAATTCAAGGATTTTGTGGTTTCCTCCTCCTTGCCCCCCCAGCCCCCAAATCAAATTTTATAGCTCTTATAGTTATAGAAAAAATATATAATGTTTTCTGAAGTTTGTGTATGCTTTGTGGGGCCTTTAAATTGCTAGTTCATTTAAACAGCAGCAGATGGTGCATTTAATTTATGACACTTCTGTATATCATGTGGGGCAATGTTGTCCTTTAAATGTTTCTCTAGCATCACCAACAATTCCTTTGGCCTGCCAAGCAACATGTCCTTGAGGAAAAATGATCAATGATTAAAATCAAGCAAAATGGTGCTATTTTTTGATAGTAAAAAATTACAGAAATAATGACATACTCACAATTTGCATGCATTAACTATTCAAAGTTACTTTTATTATTTATGTTCAAAGGAGAAAATAAATCACTACATTTGACACTTGTTTACAATATACATTCATTTGTAATTGGCCACTACTGGATTCTCTTGAAGCAAATAAAGCATTTCTGGTAAAAGAGCATAATCTAATGTAGACAATATATTTGTAAAATATTTAAAAAGGCATAAAGAATTTTATAGCATAATTTATAATAAATAATGTGGAGTGTTGTTTAATTAATATAATGTACGACAAATAATTATTACTTCCCCTACATTTTGTAAGGTAAAGATACTATATCCATTCACTGTTAGACTATGTTTTACAAAATTATTGTCTGGATCTAGGTTTCAATAAGAAAGAACGGGTATTACCTTATAAACCAATCTTCTTTAATATGAGTTTTAGATACATTTTTCAGTGTACAAAGTTTGCATCTATATGGCAGAAGGCAGAAACTCTGTGGTGTATTTATTTCAAGACCATGTGCAAATCAACAATTTCTAAGTGGTTTTTGTGTGTGTGTGTGTGGAAAGTAATGCAAATACAGATGAAATGCCATTAGAACTGTTTCTTGATTTCAAGAATATTTTGTTGTAGTAGAACTTTGTTTAAAACATTCCACTGTTAAAAACCACAATGGCATATCATGAGTCCAGCAAGAAAAAAATAAATTTGGATCATTTTACCAATTTTCTTCATTGGGTATGTTTTGCTTTTTTCTGGTTAGAGTGTTCATGATATTTGAGATAAGAGTTTGAATAAAAAAGTACAAGACACTGATTCTCCTGTTGAGAGAGATTATGACAGAGATAGAAACCATTCAGCAATATTTAGTCAAAAATACTGTATATAAAATATAGTGGTAGATACAAATATATCGAGAATTAAATATATTTTGCTCAATAGTATGTAGGGAAGTACTCTAATAAAAAAGAAAAGTGATTAAGTGGCACAAAAAGGAAGCCAATCAACTAGGATAGGCATTCAAATACCAACAAAGAAAGGTTTGTATTTCCTAAGAGAAACAAGAAAAGGGTGACAGTTAAGGAGGATAATGGGTAGATAGCATCTAATGATTCTTGCCTCTAAATATTCATATCCTTATGTAATCCCCTCCCTGTGAGTGACATTCTATTAAAGGACAGAATACCATAAATGGATGTCACTTCTGAGATTACATTACAAAATGACACTGGCTTCCATCTTGCTCAGTCTCTCCAGCTCTCTCACTTGCTTGCTCTGATGAGCAGAGAGGCAAAGAACTGAAGAGAGCCTCCACTCAAAAGCCAGTAATAACCCCAGGCCCTCAGTCAACAGTCCACAGTGGACTGAACTTTGCCAACAACCACATGAGTGAGTTTGAAAGTGATTCCCTTCCTAATCAAGCCTTGAGATAACTGCAGCCCTGGCTGACACCTTGATTACAGCTTAGTGAGAGACACTGAGACACAGGCATCCATTAAATTATGCCCAGAGTCCTGATGCAAAGAAATTATGAGATAATAATTATTAGTTGTTTCAAGCTGCTAAGTTTTGGAGTAATTTGTTACACAACCATAATTACTAAAATAAGGAAAGCCATGAAAAAAGAAGAAAATTTCAGGTAAATAGACTTAAATAGAAGGGAGATTAAAGTGTATTCCTTTTTGGGGGTGCCTGGGTGGCTCACTCAGTTGAGCATCTGACTCTTGGTTTCAGCTCAGGTCATGATCTCAGGGTCATGAGATTGAGCCCTGCTATGGGTTCCGCACTCAGCGGGGAGTTTGCTTGAGGATTCTCTCCCTCTATCCCTCTCATGAGCTCTCTTTCTCTCTCTCAAATAAATATTTTTAAAAGTGTGTTCCTTTTTTTAAAATGATTTTATTTATTTAGAGACAGAGAGAGAGAGAAAAAGAGTGTGTGTGTGAGCAGGGGGAGGGTCAGAGGGAGAGAGAATCTCAAGCAGACTCTCTGCAGAGCACGGAGCCCAACATGGGGCCCAATCTCACGACCCAGGTGTTCCTAAAGTGTATTCCTAATGGAAGGAATAGCATAAGAAATGCAGAGAGGTAGGAAATTTCATGCTGTGTTTGAGGAAAAGCAATTATTTAAATTTTCTGGAGGATAATGTGCATAAAGGTTTTGCAAAGGTTAGAATTTAGAACAGTACATTGGAGTCTCAACATCATAGATGGTCTGGAAAGTCAAGTTTAGGATTTATATTTTATTTAGTTGAATTAGGTACATGAAGGGAGCCAAGCAGTACTTTTGGAAGTTTTGCTGAGAGTAATGTATAAGATGAATTAAAAGGGAAAGACTTCTAAAATGTGCTATTGGAAGACTATATAAAAGTACAGGAGAAAAATAATGAGGAAAGGTGATAGAATAAAGATGTGAGAAATTAAGGTAAAGGGATAAGTGACAGAATTTTTCTTCTTTTGTCAACTGACTTTATTTGGGAATCTTGAGGAGAGAAATAAGATACTTGCATGGATTCAATCTTGGAATACTGGGAAAATAGTGAAACAACATCAGAAATATTGAATTCAAGAGGAGAAGCATGAAAAGACAAGTATTGTTTTTTGACCTTTTGAGTCAAGACAGGAAGAAAACACTGTGGTGACAAATCAAAGCCAGCGGTGAACATTTTAGGATAAAATTTGTATATAAGTTATATTTAAAAATGTGTGAAATGATCCAAGTCAGAGTCTAGGGAGAACCTTGGAAAAGGCCCACATTTATACATGAATGAAAAAGCATAAAAGAGCCAGAGAAAACAGGGCATTAGTAGAAGAAAGCATTTGGTATCATTGTAGATGCAGGTAAGTTCTTATACAAATAGGAGATCAAAAGCCAGTGTTTTAGGCCAAAAACTGTGTAATCAAACTTACTTCTCATCCATTCAAAAATAAATTTCAGAAAAGCAGGCATATAATCCCTACATTTTGATATGGAATTTGCATGTGTGTTACAGCTAATTTTTATTGTGCTTTTCTTTTTTTTTTCTTTATTTTTTATTGTGCTTTTCAAAACAAACCAGTTATAAATGAACCTAAGTAACTGTACTACTTGCTACACGGTATTTTGAAAAGTAAGTATCTTTGCAAGACAATTACTTAGATTTTAGGTCCTTCTTTGCGGCAAATAAATAAAAGCATCAGCTGTGGACTTATTTACTTACTTAACAAACCTGCATCTCCTACCTTCTACAGGCAAAGCAGCATTCTAGGTGTTGGGGGCGTAACAGTAAATAAGATGAATATAATTCTTACCCACATGGAGCTTACATTTTTTAACAGGTCACTTCAAGTTTCTAAATAGAATGATGACTTCCATAAAAGGGGATGCTTAACTGTATATTCACTTGTGAAAAGGGCATGCAGTGACTTGTAGCAATTACAATAGCAGGAGTGCTACCATGTAAGAGTCACTTTACTATCATGTATTTGTTGGGAAACGACTGGGATTGTTTTCAGTCCACTTTAGTATTATCCACTTGATAGCTGCTGCTCTTGAGTTGTTAGCACTTCCTATTCCACTGTTTACTTCACTTATGGCTGGTCTGGGATTGGAACTCATGAACTCATGTTCCCCTTGGTACTATGATAATCCACATCCCACTCACGGGATTTGGCTTCAATCTTAATCCAACTCTCTTCTTCCCCTTACCCTGCCAGGAAGACCAAAGGACACAGGACTGTTTAGCAGTACATTTCTACACACATGCCTTACTAAGTCAAGAATAGCCCCATGACAATGGTAGTCATAGTGAGGCAGGGGGGTAGTCAAAGATGGAGTGCTGATCTGAGCAGGCCAAACCAAGTTCTCAGAGTTAGCATTCCAAGTTCAGGAACTGTCCAGTTTTGTTATTGACACTCTTAGTACCTGCCAACAATTGAGATGTGATAAGTAGCACCCCAAGTCTAATCCCTGGGTAAGATTTCCCATCTGCATATAAGCAAAACAAAGTCTGGGATATTAACCTGTTTAGTAATGTATCTAATCTTTTAAAACAATATGTAGCATAAGCAAACAATAACTATTGTTGAATGAATATGTGAGGATATAACTTTATCCATTTTTTTCTGAAAGTCTCACTATTTCACTGTTAATTCTTTTTCTTATGCATACACATACACAAAACCTAAGGCATACCTTAATTTTTCTAAGATACCACAGTATAAACCTATAAGAAGGAAGAGAAATAGTTTCCTGTCTTATATTTTGGAAGACTATTCCTTGTTATGATGGGTTCCATATTTGTATCATTATGCAGCACAATGGTACTTCTTTCTTATGAAATTTTATATAAAAATCCATCTCTCTTTTAAAAGATGACTCTGGGAAAAAGGAAAGTATCTTCTTAGGCTCATCATTCAGAGTGCTTTTCCAAAAGTGGCCTCCTCAGAATTATGAATTCTACCCCTGCTCAAGAGTGTTTTATAATCCCCTAAACACAGAGATTTCAATTCTTACTTGTCTTGAAAGGAAGGGATATTAAATAACTACTATGGACTGAATGTTATGTGTCCCCCACCCCTCTTCATATGTTGAAGCCCTAATACCCAATGTGATAGTATTTGGAAGTGGGATCTTTGGCAGGTAATTAGGTTTAGATGAGATAATAAGGGTAGAGCCCCCATAATGGGATTAGTGCCTTTATAAGGAGAAGAAGAGACCAGAACTCTTTCTCTTTCTCTGCCCTGTGAGGACGCAGCAAAATGTCCATCTGTAAGCCAGAACGAGTGCCCTCATCAGACATGGGATCTGCCAGTCCCACAACCTTGGACCTCCCAGCCTCCAGAACTGGGAGAAATAAATTGCTATTTAAGCTACCTAGTCGATGATATTATTTTTTTTTTCCAGAGCCCAAGCTAACATAATAGTATAGATAGATATTCTATTTACTTAAATATATCCTAACATGATTGTTGGTTGGATGATACATAAGTACATGTTTATGCTACTCAACATTACATATTTAGAAAAAGAGGCCAAATGGAATTGTGCTTTTTGTCTTTCTCTTGTGAAGGTCAGTGCATCTATATTTTTGTGGTAATCAAGTAGCTTTTCTATGGAACTTGGTGATAGTTAAAAATTCCATTACTGTCATAAAAAAAAGTGTAACACTCCCTAATAATAACTATATTTGCTCAAATGAGTAGAACTAATTGATATTTAGTGTATCTGATGATAATTTATCTGTATAATATTTTTCATTTATTGGCTTAGAGTATCTTATAAGAACTTGAAGACATGAGATTGAGAATAGCTGAATGTTGATCAACATCCCTAAGAATTAATATTTCCTTCATTTTTGTGGGAATTCTTTAAGATTCTTACATGACAATACAGTTGAATAGCAAGTAAAGGGTTTTTTTCTTTAAAGGTTTTATTTATTTACTTGAGAGAGAGCACAGAGAGAGAGAGAGAGAGAAGCCGGCTCCCTGCTGAGAGAGAGTCTGACACGGGGCTCAATCCCCAGACTCGAGATCATGACCTGAGCCCAAAGGCAAACACTTAACCACCTGAGCCACCCAGGTGCCCCACAAGGAAAGGGTTTTATTAAACCTTCTTTTTCCTTGTAAATCTACAAACTTACAGAAAATGTGAATTTACATTTCTGAAAATCTATAGAATAAGATAAGAAATAATATTATCAATGCCATGTATCCAAGTACATACAGTATTATCTGTCCCATGATTTATAGTGGGGGCTTCTGGCTTTGATTTTAATTTGAAATATTTTAGGTTAATATACATTTCCTCATATTAGACCACATTGAGCTTAGAAGCTCCATAAAACATAATTAACACAGGGCCGCCTGGGTGGCTCAGTTGGTTGGGCAACTGCCTTCGGCTCAGGTCATGATCCTGGAGTCTCAGGATCGAGTCCCGCATCGGGCTCCCTGCTTGGCGGGAGTCTGCTTCTCCCTCTGACCCTCCCCCCTCTCATGCTCTCTCTCTCAAATAAATAAATAAAATCTTAAAAAAAAAAAACGTAATTAACACAGTAACTGTTCTTAGTCAACTTACCTACTGAAGTTATTTATTTAGTGTGCTTTATTTTTGGTGAGTCCTCTTAATTTGTGCTGCAATTGGTTGTCTGGTTAACTTAGTTCTAGAAAAGTGATACCAAAGAATAAGTCCTAAGTTTTTTCCACATTTGAACTGATTTGCTTTATTCAGTTCTATAGCTCTAAACCATAACTCCAGCCATGGCCAGGATGCCAACAAATAATCAATCAACTAGCAGACCCTTGCTGAAGACCTACTACCATGTGTTCAAAATTGAGGAAGTTTCAATAGGCCTGAATACAATACACTTCCTAATGAATCCATGCCAGAAGGGACAAAGAAGACAAAGAGTCAAGCAAAATACTAATTTAGCGGGATTAGTACTTCATTACAACTGGAGAAAACTGGAAAACCAAGGAGTCAGAAATTCCATCTTTATTAAATGAGGTCATTATCTTTTAGAGGTAATTCTACCCAAGTAGTAAACATCTGAATTTTATAATGATCGACATTTAAGTGAAGCAGAGCATTGGACAATTTCCAGCAAGTTGGGAAATTGGGAAGGGTGGGCAGCACACTGTGGACTACTTTGGTTCAATTAGGAAATTTTCCTTTTCTATTCTTACTTTGTCTCTTCGACATATTGGTAAAAACTGCTGTAAAGGTATAATTTTACATAGTGACAAGGTCATTGGTTTTACTCTTGCTGCTGCCATCTACTCTACATTTTTTAAAAAGTTAACAGTGATGATAGGGAAAAAAAAGCCCTATAAGCTTCTCTCTCTCTTTCTCTCTCTGACTCATAAGTAATCACCTTTCTCCATCTGAAACAAATTAACTCCTGGGGAGGAGATGTTCCAAGAGCTTTCACATAGTCGTTTCCAAGGAAACAGCTTCTTTTGTCCACATGCATCCTGCAGTTCAGACAGTAGATTGCTTTGTATCATCAGACAAGAGTCTAGAGAAGCCAGCTAGTTTACATATATCTTAAAGTGTCAAAATCAAACTAATGATCCCATTGTAATCAGTACTGGATTACCATTTTAAAAAGTCTATTGAGACTGTAGGGGGTTGTAGAAAATGCTGTGGGTGGAGTTTCAAAATATTGTTTACTATGTTGGGCATAATCATAAAATGGCTTCATAAGAGGAACCTCCTCTTATCTGTGGAATATAACATCCTTCAGTCTTGTGGAGCCCTCTATTGGAAAGCTCTGTGTATCAAACTCAGAAAAAAGGTATTTTGTTTTCCAAAATCAACCAACTGAGCCACCCAGGCGGCCCTGTGTTAATTACATTTTATGGAGCTTCTAAGCTCAGTGTGGTCTAATATGAGGAAGTGTATATTAATCTAAAATATTTCAAATTAAAATCAAAGCCAGAAGCCCCCACTATAAATCATGGGACAAATAATACTGTATGTACTTGGATACATGGCATTGATAATATAATTTCTTATCTTTTTCTATAGATTTTCAGAAATGATTTCCAAAATCCATCCATCCTATCATCACTGTTAACTTTTTAAAAAATGTAGAGTAGATGGCAGCAGCAAGAGTAAAACCAGTGACCTTGTTACTATGTAAAATTATACCTTTACAGCAGTTTTTACCAATATGTCGAAGAGACAAAGTAAGAATAGAAAAGGAAAATTTCCTAATTGAACCAAATATAATAATTGGTAAATATTATTTTACTTTTTCTTATGAATTTATCTATATTTAAGCAGTTCAAGGTTACTTTATCTAAACAGCTGCTCTTAATTTGCTTGCTATTGTTTTCTGTCTGGAGCAGACAGTGGTGTTGAAGGCCCTTGATCTACATTCTTCCACATTGACAAAAAAGATTATTCTAACTGAATCTTTTTAACCTGAGGAATTGAGTAAGCTCTTTTTGACTGGAAAGTCTTCAAAAAACAAGCAAAATTCAAATTATGTGTTTCATTTTTTTGTTAATTATCTTGAGTTCTACTTTTAAAAACCTTATATCAATATATTTAAAATATATGAAAATAATAGAATAAGAAAAGATAATACTATCTTTAAAGTGACATGATGAAACTTTAAGCGTTACAAGATGAGAACTGCATTGACTTAGGCAAGAGGGATTACAATATCACCATGTAAAGAACAATGCCAAGGGAAAGTTCAAAATTCAGTATAAAGTCAAACAAAGAGTAATTTTCTGATTGTGAAAATTTTAAAAATATAAGATTTTATTTTATAAAATGTATCACTAGGGATAGGTTACCATAGGTTACTCCATATTAACTATGTAGTACAGAATTTATGGTAATGACATTTGAATAAAAATATACTACATTTAAATCATATTTATATAAGAATATAGGGATGTGAATTAGAGTTCTTTATAATTTATGGTTTCTGACTTTTTTCTGGTGTAAATTAACCTAGGTACCTACTAGAAGAGTTGTAGAGTACAGGAAACACTTTGTAAATGTTTCATCATATTCAGAGGATGGCTATCTCAAAGATTGACTTTGAGACTGCGATATTTCTATGAGTGCAAGCAGAGTCTGTCACTGGTAGCAGCAATGGTAGGATCCAGCTTCTAGGTTTAGTGAGAAACATTAAAGTAGGGTGTTCATATCATTCACTGTCCAAATGAGAGTAAAAATATTGAGTATGCCATGGCAATAGCACAAATCAAAACTGTCTTGGGCTGACACCTATAGTCACACAATACGCAAGTCCAAATGTATCTGTTGAGTGAAGGCTTAGTTATTTGGGGCTGAAATAAAAGATAATATTGGAAATAATGATTATCTTAGGTTTTACAATATTTTTCCATTTTTTCACTAAATGGTTTATATATAAGCCACATATCTAGGGGCTCCATATTTTGAAATATGACTATACCAAAGGGCTATAATAATTCTGCTTACTGTTATGTAGCACTGATGACTACCCAAAGTATTCATTAATATTAAGAGAATAGTATATATTAAGAACATTACCTTGAAATCAAATTGGATTTGAATCCCACCTCCATGACTTAATGTTTGTCATTTAAGCACACTTTTCTCCACATATAAAGTAGATGTAGTGTCATATTCATGTCAAAAGATTGTTATGAGGATTTAATGAGATAATAAGTATAAATAACAAGAAAATGCTGGATATATCACAAGCACTCCAAATGTGAAAAATATTATTATTTATTAACAGGAGCAACATTTATTCATTTAGTGCTTTTGAGTTTTCCAATAATCTTCATACACACATGTTTTGAGATTTTCCCTTATGACTCTGATGTTTATATTATCTATTTGTATTTTACAAGTGAGGGCACTAATGTTCACAGAGATCATGTGATTTAACCAGTCTAGGGTCATATCATGAGATTTAAAACCTGGCAGCTATTTAAGGAAAGGAAGAGCAGGAAAGGTAAGTTGACTAGTTAGATGCACAACTAGACTAGAGTTCTTTCAAAGGTGTTTCAATATTTAAAC
Organism: Neomonachus schauinslandi; assembly: GCF_002201575.2. Lineage (NCBI taxonomy): Eukaryota > Metazoa > Chordata > Mammalia > Carnivora > Phocidae > Neomonachus > Neomonachus schauinslandi. The sequence goes on along the minus strand of NC_058406.1, from coordinate 130,773,182 downwards.
TCATCTTTGGAGAAGGGACCAGAGCCTCTCTTTAAAAGAGGGTAAAGGTTCCTTAAGCAACTAATTGTGCCACTTACATACTTGGACTAGAATTAGGCTTCCCTACCCCTTCCCCTCTGAAGTATAGAACACCTGCTCACCAAAGGTTTCTATGAAATCCTGAGTAAAGTCTGCAGCCTGCACATTTGGAGGTGCAGTTGCACCTCTTAAACTGGCATTGACATTTGTTGGGGAACATTTAAACCACATAAACCTGCTATGCCTGGTACTGCTGTAATCTTGTGCAGTAACAAATTGCAAGCCAAAACGCAAGTCCTTCCGGTCTTTATCTTGCTTGCATAACTGAGTTCCTAAATTTGTCTTCATCTTCTCTCTCCTGACCTGCATCTTTCCATCATTATAACATAGCGGTTAAGAGTATGCTCAGGTACCAGACTTTCTGGCTTGAATCATTGGTTTTGCCTCTTACTGCCTTCACAAGTTTGGGCAAGTTGCTTAACCCTTTTGTGCCTCTCTTCTCTTATCTGTAAAACAGGCAAAATAGTGTATACTCCATGGGTTCTTGTGATGATTTAAAATGAGATAACATTACATTTATGATTCTTGCAAGTATCTGGGTGATAGGAAGGATGTAAAATACTAAGTTTCATTGTTATTCATACTCTTTCCACCTCCTAACAATTTCCTGATTTGATCCCCTTCCATCTGAGCCAGATATAATTTAATTTCATGATAAAGAAACCAACTATTCTAAACCAGTTCCGTCTTTTGTTAAGGTCAAAATCTGACCATGTGAAGAATTCTGCTTCCCCTATTATATCTTTAAATGGGGATTTACTTATTGTCCAAAATTCTGTACTTTGCACGCTAGGAGGAAATTGTTAGAATTCTACTTCTTTCCTCCAAAGACAGTATTCCAACCCACTCATAGAAAAATGTCTTCTTTCGGTTTTTGGTGTTCTGCTGTTCTATCTTCCATCTCAATTCTGGTATCTAAGGCTTCCAGGTCAGATGCTATTGGTTGTACCTGGCTCGTCTTCTTTCACCTCTAAATACACTATCATCCAAGTTAGCTTCAATATCTATGCCGATCTATCCAGTATTCTTGTATCACAATTTATTGCCTTTCTTAATGTCAATCACCTGCACCTCAATTCTACTGTAGCCAACCACATGCATTGTCATAACTTGGAACTGGTCACTGCTAAGAATTAGCCAACATTCCAAAATATACTCTACCACAACTTCCACCAAGCTCTTTCACATTTTTATGCTTACACATCTTTTACCTTTTGGAGATACTTAGTTCATGATTTCCTCTCTTCTCCCCACTTTCTTCTCTCTCTCTCTCTCTCTCCCTCTGTCTTTCAGTCCCCTAAAACCTCATTACATAAACCACTAGATTGCTAATATCTCACTGCCTTGTCTATTTTTCTTCTAAACAAACTTAAAATTCTATATTACCCCCTGAAAACTTTCTAACTCTGAATTAGTCTACTTATTCAGCCTCTGTCTTACACCCTGTCTGCCAAGAATTTCTATACAGACAATAATTTGAATTGGCATCAGGATAGATTCATGGTCTTTAGTCTCAGCTGGAAACCCAATGCTGTCTTACTGAAATTTCTTAGGCCACAATAGAAATCCAGCTTCCATTTCTCAAAAGAGCCACTTTTAACCTTCATTACTCTCATTAAAATTCTTTTGTATAACACTGCCACAATCACACTAAGCAGAAAATTCTGCCTCCTAACTCAATAACTAAGTAAAGGCTGACAGGAATTCTTTCAATTCTTGGCCTTCCCTCACTAATAAACTCATCTACCTGGTAATAAATAATTTGAGTCAGGAATAGGAGTTTCTTGTGCAGGCTCAGAGCTTGCAGAGATGGGCTCTTTGTTGCTGAGGGGTTCTTTTTGTTCAATAACACAACTTTTACTGTTCCCTGACCACAGATGACTGTATCAGCGTATAACTCAAGTTGGGCCAATTAGATTATCTTTTCTGGGAATTTGAAATTTGGTTTCAGAGATCATAGGCAGTCTTGGATGAACGTTTGAACTGCCATATGTAAATTCAGGAGCCATATGCACACAGAAAGGCAGAGAAAGTAACATTGAAGCAGAGATACCAAAGGAAGCAGAGATGAGAGAACTACAATCCTGAAAAGAGTGATTTTGGATCTTGATGAGATTCTGATTTCTCTTTCCAGTCCCTAGTGAGGTGGGTCTCCTGCTTTGAGATTCTAGCAGATACCTCTGAAGCTTCTATCACCCTCCAGCCCCCTTTGTTTAAACTAGTTTGAATGGGTTGCAGTTACTTGCAACCAAAAAAATTTCTACTTAAGCAAATGTTCACATCAATTCATTCTCCTTCTCTCCAATTTCATAGAATAGTTTTTCTTCTATCATAGGTGAGTCCCTCTATATGTGCTCTGGATCCACTCTTCTCTTATGCCACTGTTCATCAACACTCTCTCCCCTATGTCTTCAGCCTCACCTTTTATCTCTTTCCACTCAGAATATAAACATCCTTCACCACTACAGCCTTGAAAACAAGAAGCATGCACATGCATAGGGGGAGGGGCTGAGGGAGAGGGAGAGAAAGAATCTCCAGCAGACTCATTGAGAGCTCCCCCTATGTGGGGCTCGATCTCACGATCCTGAGATCACGACCTGCCCCGAAATCAAGAGTTGGATGTTTAACTGACTGAGCCACCGGATGCCCCAACAACATATCTTTCTTGAACTCTTGCTTCTCACAAACACTGCCATATTGTCACAATTACATTCAGTAGAAAACATTTTTCCCTCCACTGCCAAACTTCTGGGAAAAGCAGTCTAATCTCACAGTTTCCAATTACTTATCTTCTATTTATGTCTCAGCCACTGGTAATTTTTTTTCTGTTCTCAATGCCCTTCACTGGCAATTTTTAATTCTTAATTTTTTTAAAGATTTTATTTATTTATTTGACAGAGAGAGCGAGAGAGCACAAGCAGGGGGAACAGTAGGGGGAGAGGGAGAAGCAGGCTCCCCGCCAAGCAGGGAGCCTGATGTGGGACTCGATCCTAGGACCCTGAGATCATGACCTGAGCTGAAGGCAGACGCTTAACCATCTGAGCCACCCAGGCGCCCCTAATTCTTAATTTTTTTTCTGATATTTTACAGCATTTGACATAGGTTAACTCCCCTTCTCTTAAAACCAGCTCTTTCCTTGTTTCTGACATATTATAGTCTATACTACACACATTCTTCTTTGTGAAACTGATCCTTACTAATTTTAATGACACAGAATTGTAAATGTAGAGCTCAGATCTCTCTTCTAAATTCTAGTCACATATATAAATATACACATATATATATTTCTCACATATAAGCCAGAAATCTCAATGTCTTCCAGGAGCTTGGGATTGCTAAAAATTCTTCTTAATTGATCTCTCTACCTTTACTTTAATTCTCCTCTAATCCAGGATTTAAACTGTTGGCAGATAACCTTTCCATATTGCATATCTAATCACCTGTGCTCAGACCTGCTGCTAACAGTATTAGGTTTGGAACAAGAGTGCAAATGGGGGCTCACATACTACATGTCTAAATATTTAAAAGTGATGGACAACTATAACAAAATGTTAAATAGAATAAACTATATCCTCCTACCTTAAAAAATATGCTTTCATTGCAACAAAATCACAATATATAGTTCAAAGCTATTTTTTCTATGTAATGTTTGGCAGATTATCAGAAAACTGAATGAATCATTACTGCCTGTGTCTAGGTTTTCTGATGTTGGGATGATAATATTTATGTAAGAAATAAAAGCATACAAAATTATTGTATATTTTTTTCAATAAATTTTATGTTTCTTGACTTTATTTTGGCAAAATCACAAATTATATTATTAGCAGGATTTTCTCATAATTTGTGCGCTATTGATAGTAATAAGAAGGCTTCCTTTGAATTGCTATAGCTCTTAAATAGCTTTTTATTAATGATTTGGAAAATTTCTCTCCTGAAACAATAGCAACTGGAACTGTCAATAAAATTCTGAAAGAAATACTTAAATCAGAGATGAACAATGAATTTTGCATATAATATTCAAACTCTGAAGTGGGATTACACATGATAAATTATTATTGCAGTAACTATTACAAAAATCTTAATTTTATTTTATAAATCAATATTAACCATATCACATTTTTGCCTTCTTTTAAAGCAATATCTACACATTAATATAAAACTTTATATCACATGCATACCTCTTTTATGGTGTATCACTTACTTCTTAGCCAATTTTAAAAGTTATAAATTGCTTAATAATGCAAAATGCTCCTCTGTTGCTATATGCAACTATTGCATATATCATATTATTTTGTGAGTGCTTCCATACCTTGAATTGAAATACAATAAGCAAGAAAATGGATGCTTAGCACAACTGGAAAGCAACAAAATAATTCCAAGTATTCATTATATTTATGATACCTGAAGGGAAGGATTTGACAAGTTGATGAAAATTTGCTTTTTTTTTTTACCTAAATATTTTTGCAGCTCCAATTCTGGTCATACTTCAAAGTACTGTCTACCTACAACATTAATAATAGCACAACCTATAATCCTCCATGGCTTTTAGATGTGGTCACCTTTCATTTTGAGAATGTGTGGGGAAAAAAAATATGTAAAGAAGCACTTTCCTGGAGCCTGAATGGGTGTAGTCACAAGAGTAGAAGTTCAGTTCAGATTACAAATAACGGAAGTTAGGGTGACCAAACTTTCTGATTTGCCTGGAACAGAGGGGAATTCCTGGGATATAGGAATTTCAGTGCTGAAATGAGAAAGTTCCAGGCAAATTAGGATGAGTTGATGACTCTACTAGAAGGTCCATATATTTTAAAATAAAATTTGTGTATGTTTGTAATATGTGTTGCTCCAGGTTAGCGATCCATCTTGCCCATGTCTAAGAGTGGTACTGTCTATGTCACTCCTTTGCTGGAACTCTTTGATCCTTCCTCATTTACAACAGGATAAAATCCAAACACCTAAGACATTAGGCATGACGCTTCCCGCTCCTTCTCATCTTTCTAGAGTTATCTGTCATTGTTCCTTCAATCCATACCTTTGCTCTATGCTAAATTTCTCATACTTCCTAAACCAGTTATGTATTCTCATACTCCCATATCTCTGCACATGGTCTTGTCTTCTGGGAATGTTCTTTCTCCAATTTATTGCTTGGGCCATTTCTACTTACTCTTGAAATCCCTTATCAAACATCACCTCTTCTCAGGAAACAATCTATAATCACCCCCCTTGTCTCAGTATAGCATAGTGCTTAAGAACATGGGTTCTGAAATCAGCCTGCCCACATTCAGATCCTAGCCCTACCACTAACTAGGTATGTAACCTTCAGCAAATAATTTAACCTCCCTGTGCCTCAAGCCCCTTGTCTATAAAATAGAAATTGGAATAATACCTCCTCATGCAGTTGTTGTGAGGATGAAAAAAAAAAAAACCCTGAGAATAATCCTCCTAATACATAACACATATTAAATAAATGTTAATTCATTATAATGCCATCCAGACACTATGATTGACTCATAGTGGATAATCAATACCTATTTTTGAATGCCTGGGAGAAGTTTCTGCTTTCTTGAAGATTCACATATCCACAATGGAATAGAAACAAGGGAACTGATCTAGATGTAAATTTTACCCCAGAGTCTCCAGTGATCAGGCCATTGGTGTCCAGATGACCTGAAAGTTAAAATTAGGACTCCAGAAATGGTCTAAAAATACAAATATTTCCATTTAGAATTTGGAGTACAACTTTAGAGAATTCAGGAACAGTTATCAGATGAATGAATGGGTGTCATTTAAAGGATACATCCTGTAAGTTAGGAACTCAGACCCTAATTCATGAGGGAAAGGAGTCAGTTTTAGGGAGGAAGACAGAAAAAAAAAAAAAACGGGGTAGAGAGTCCCATTATCATTCACAAATGTTGATTGCTATTGTATTCTAGAAACTATGCCAGAGTTGAAGTTTCATTAGATGGAAACTGTAGTACTCATTCAGAGGGTTGGTTCAAGTTTAGTAGCACTGTGACTTGAAGCATATCTGCCCTGGCTATGATAACTGGTAATGCTATTTACTAGACCTCATTTGCAAGGAGGTAGACAAACTGAACAATGTAGGAGCCCAGCAGATGTCTGTGAGTCACTGGATTTGAGGAATAAGAATCTGCTTTTGGCTGTTAGACTGTTCCACATCTCAGCCAAGATTGTCTCTTAAATTGGATTGTGCTAAGTATAAGACGGAAGGGCATTACTAAGCCCACATGTATGGAGCTAGGTATTGGCAAAGTCTCTGGAAATGAAGCAGAGACCTTTTAAGTAGCTATGTCAGAACTTCAATCCAGTTCTGAATTTTGAATCTTGTGCTTTTACCATTTTAAAACATACCAGGCATCATTATTTACTGGAATAAATGTGTTCCAGGGAATAAAAGTGGAGTAAATTGTGTTTCTACTAAACCCATTTTCAACATTTTGTCTTATAAATGTGGTGACATGTTTCTACCAGCACAGAAAGGGAGGACATTTCAGCATCTACATTTAAATGTAGATAACAGTTATTTCATTTTAACCTTACAAAATCCTGAAAGATAGGGAAGGAAGCTATATATTTTTTCCTCCTGTTCTCTGTGTAGAAAGGAAAATGAAGCACATTGGGGTCAAGTAATTTGTCAAAGGTCACCAAGTGAGTTGGTGAGACTAACACTCTTCCAATATGCTTTCCACCAGACCATGTTAGACCTAAAAAGTCATGGATACACACTTGTTTCCAAGTCTGAATTGCATTTTGGAGTGTGGAACCAGGTGACTAATGGAGAAATAGTGTTTGGATACCATGTTGTTGAGCTTGGAAGAAACAGTCCTATTTAAGCCAATGACTGAAACTGAGGGAATAACCTGATGGAAGACTTAATGTTCCAAAGCCAAGTGTTGCCCGCCTATGTCAAGATACATGCAGTTTTACCTCTGCACTAAAGAGAGAAACATCTGTTACAATGGAGCTACTCCAATGCAAGGGAGATGAGAAAAATGTTGATTAGAACACTGACAATAGCCAGCTAATTTCATAAAAATGCACTATTGCATAAAAACAATTTGCCAGGTTATAAAATCTGCTGGATTAACCAGGTGGCATTGTTGGATGCAAATCTTGCTTTTCCCTTTGCACAGTAGATATTTAAATGTCAACAGATGATTCTTTTTTTTTATTCTTATGTTAATCCCCATACATTACATCATTAGTTTTAGATGAAGTGTTCCATGATTCATTGTTTGTGCATAACACCGAGTGCTCCATGCAGAATGTGCCCTCCTCAATACCCACCACCAGGCTAACCCATCCTCCCACCCCCCCTCCCCTCTAGAACCCTGTTTGTTTTTCAGAGTCCATCGTCTCTCATGGTTCGTCTACCCCTCCAATTTCCCCCGCTTCATTCTTCCCCTCCCACTACCTTCTTCTTCTTCTTTTTTTTTTCTTAACATATATTGCATTATTTGTTTCAGAGGTACAGATCTGAGATTCAACAGTCTTGCACAATTCACAGCGCTTACCAGAGCACATACCCTCCCCAGTGTCTATCACCCAGTCACCCCATCCCTCCCACCCCACCCCCCACTCCAGCAACCCTCAGTTTTCAACAGATGATTCTTCCAAGTCCCTTTCACTTCTGTGGTTTATGGAAATCTTTAATTAGCTTTATTGACATTCCATCACCAAACCTGCTAAAGTTGGAACTCCAAACATAGTCAATTTACAGAGGGATATTATATATATATATATATATATATATATATATAGTATCTTTATGAAGAGTGATAATGAATGTACCCTTTCAATTTTCACCTCTTAATCTAAGTGCATTTTTCTATCTACTTGCTTGGATCAGCAGGTAAACTTGTTTTGGGAAGACTTCTTTGTTGACTAACCCAAGAATCCTGAATAATTTATCTACGTAAAGAGGTAGAGTTCACAGGAATGCCACCTCTCTTTCCCCACTTGATGTCTTGTTCCTCACTCATGCCTGCACTAGTATCTGCCTCATGAGGATGGTGAGCACTGTGACTGCACTGACTTAATATGTGCACTTTGCTCCCTTCCTCTCCACAATGAGATGCTATATCCTGTCAGGGGACTTGGTCCATGTCCAGCATCAGAGTGTGGCACTTGAGCTCCATCCCAAGTTTTCTCTGAATTAGGTCTTCATAGTTACTTTTTAAAAATAAGTTTGAAATAAAGTACTATGACATCTCAGTCTTGAAAAAAATGTATATTTGCACATTAAGTAAAAAAAGTGGGTTCCAAACCCCAAAAGAAATTACTTTTGTATTTTCATATCATTATAGACTTCCATTTTTGCAAACAGTTGAGAGATGATTTAGGTATTCATTTGTATTTGTGGTCTAATCTAGTAAATTATGCTTTTTACTGAACCTCAAGTCAACTACTAGGATCCATCAAAATAGATTATGTATATATAGGAAGGAAATGAGATTAGATGAAAATGTTTTCATTAAAGCTCATAGCCAATAGTGACATATTTGACATCATTAAGGTTATATACACAGAGATTTAAACAAGCAAATGTTTGCACAACCAATGCATGTAAGAATATGCATACATACTGGAGAAAATAGGCTGAAAATCTGGAAGAAGACATGCTATTCAGGATTACTTGGGCACTGATTCTTATTCCCTTTCCCACCCAGTAATGACAAGATTTTTTGATGCTGTGCTTGTCTCAAAACCTAAAAGAACTCAGAATAAATGTTTCCCTAAACAGAAGCACTCAGTTATTATAGTCTTTCACAACAGTGGTATAAGCTCATAGTAAGCAAGGATAATACAGTGGCAAGTACTGATGTATGTTCTGGATGTTGTTATACCTCACCTCCATGAGACAATGACTGGCAATGGAGTGCTCCCATTAAGGACTCTAGGGACTGAAGGAAGCTGTCTTGATCTTAATTAAATTCTTTTTTCTTGGCTAAATGAATTTTATCTCAATCTGATATTCTACAGAAATGTTGTATACATCACACTGAGATATATAGGTCAACAACTGTGGGTAGGTTGCTTATAACAGTAAATGAAACAGCACAGAAAAGTTTCTCCCACTGCCTCACGTTCGTATTGTAAAAGGCTGAAGGCACACCTGTTTCCAGTTATCTGTTGGCCAAACACTAAAAGGAAAACCACATAGTTTTTCTCATCTTTATTACCTATCTTTTGCCAATCAATTAATAATAAATAAATCAAACCTGCAAAAGATTATCAGTTTTAGACCATCAATAAGATACATTCTTTCAGTAGAACATAAAGAGGATTTGTGCTTTAATTTAGTTGTTTATATATCAGATAGGCACATCACTATGGTAATGAGAATTTCTATAGACTGGTTCACCTTATACAACATTTTCACTCCCATCAATACTATGAGATCATTTTCACTATCATCACTTTACAGGTGAGAAAACCAAAGCTCTGAAAGTTAACTGATTTTTCAGAAGTAAACAGCTTCTTGAAACTGAACAAAGTGGACGTGAACTCCAGTACACTGATGCCATATTCCATATGCCCTCCACTATACTATACTTACTAATTTTTTTAAAAAAGATTTATTTATTTATTTGAGAGAAAAGGAGCGCAGGCACACTTGAGAGTGGGGGGAGGGGCAGAGGGAGAGAATCTTAAGCAGACTCCCTGCTGAGCACAGAGCCTGACACAGGTTCGATCTTGCCACCCTGAGATCATGACCCCAGCCCAAATCTGAGGTCAGTCCCAAGAGTCAGTCGCTCATCTGACTGAGCCACCCAGGCATCCCCATACTCATTAATTTTTGTATCTGTATTTTCAGCTACAAAAGATGTGTCATAGGGTGCCTGGGTGGCTCAGTCATTAAGCATCTGCCTTCGGCTCAGGCCATGATCCCAGGGTCCTGGGATCGAGCCCCATATCAGGCTCCCTGCTCCAAGGGAAGCCTGCTTCTCCCTCTCCCATTCCCTCTGCTTGTGTTCCCTCTCTCACTGTGTCTCTCTCTGTCAAATAAATAAATAAAACTTTAAAACAAAAACAAACAAACAAAAAAAGATGTGTCATACTGTGTATTGGTGGTGATATAACTTCTAAGAGAAAGAAACACCCAAAATAGTGGTTTCAAAGACTGGCAAAAACAGTTCATGGCCACACAGGACTGTAAGACAGATTTATGAATATAACTTTCATTTGAGGGGCCATATGCTATGGTCAATAACAGATTAGTAAAAAAAGACATAAAAATAGATATTTGCCATATAATGGGAAATAATTTTTGATTCTTTGAATGGTGCCTTAAGAGTCCCCAGTTGTGTATTTAATACAATTTCCAATAAAAGGTCTTAAAGATGGAAAGAAAAAAAGATTTGCAAAGTCTATTTTAAAATTAAATTATTTTAAACAATAATTTCAACATGGGCTATTTTTAGTCCCCTGGAGTTTACTTTGTTTTTCCTTACATATTGCATGAGTTAAATGGGCAGAGGGTTATTTATAACATCTATTTTAATTTTTATATGGTTTTTAGTTGAAACTCATGATTATCTGAAATTTAAGTAAATAATTTTAGTGCTGCTAAATGTGCAGATGTGAAAAAACAAAAAATGATAGTGGCAATTTTATATTCTGCAAATGTATTGATAATTGGCTTCAAAAAAAGTAGTGAAGATAGGTCTTTGTTCATTTAACTGGAATATCTAAATGAGTTATACTCTTGGAATATCTCTCAACCATCAGAAAATATTTATGGTTGGAAAGGAATGCCTTGTCAATGGGCCATAACCAGGTTAACTGGACATGCATTCTTTTGGGATTCCTACATTTTTCTCTTCCATGAAAATACAAAGAGGCAGAATAGTATATCGATGTCAAATGTAAGATATTTTACATTCCTCCATCTCAAATTTGTCTTCACATGATTAGTCAGAAAACAGACTGAATTTTTAAGTAATAAATTCCTCTGAACCACACATTTTCTGTTTTTGTTTTTGTTTTTATGGCATAAGCCAGTTTTCTCTGCATGTGTTTTTCTTTTTGTATCAGTCCAAAACCTTACTTTTTAGCATCACTTTAACATCAAACTACAGGGATTTTCTGACATAGACCATGGGCAAGATTCTGAGGGAGCAAGTTCAATATTAATGTTAAGATTTAAATTACATTTATTCCAGTTCTAGTTTTCTTCTCTTAAAAATTAGCAGTTATCATAATTGCCTCAGAATGTATATACTTTAATTTCCTCTAATGATTCCTACTCTCTCCCAGTGCATCTTGCTCAATTATTTATGGTAGAATGATATTGGATATAATTGTCACTTAGACTGAAAATTGTACAGGGGGATGCAGGCATCATGTGATCTGTAAATTGGGATTTGCATTTAAGGGATGTTATTAGAATGTTTTGTCTTACTGTAAGTTTATTTGAGGCCATACATCCTCTTCCAGGCTTATTAAATTTCTAGAGTAGTCAAACTTAGAGAGAAGGGGTAGCTTGTCTTGGACTGATCTCTAGTTAGATGGAATAGGGAGAAGGTGAAGAAGAAGAGAAAACAGAAAGAGTTCCAGGTCCCTAACACCTCTGGAATTGGTGTTTCCAGAATTGTCTAGTTGTGTTTTTAGCTGCTGTGTATTTATATTATTAAACATACTAATACTTAAATGTAAACACAAAACTGTATTCTAAAGCCATATTTTCCCCCTCTAGTCTATTCTCAATGCAGCTGCAGAGAATCTGTTTAGAATTTGTCCTGCCATTCATCTGCTCAGAACTCTGCAACAACTCCTCACTTCACTCAGATAAAAAGCCAAGATTCTTATGATGGACGAACATCCCTCTCCCACATATGAACGCCACCACCTCCTGACCTCATGTCCTTTCTTCTCCTTTACTGACTCAATTCCAGCTACATTCACCTCTTTGCTATTATTTGAACATAGCCAGCATCTTTCCATTTTTGGGCCCTTGTTTTAGCTCTTCTCAGCTTAAAAAAGGTTTTCCCTCAAGTAAATTTACTTATTGCACTCTTCATTCTCTTCCTCTTCCTCAAGTTCCTGCTAACTATCACCTTCATAATGTGGCCTTCTCTGACCACCTATTTAATTTACTCTCCACCCAGGCCCCTGACAACCTCTTTACCTTGCCTTTGTTTTTTAAATAGTACTTACCATCTTCTAAAATGCTGTATAATTTACTTTCTTACTCTATTTATTAATTTATGTGTTTATTGTCTTTTCTTTCCCATAAGTTCCATGAGGACAAGGATCTTTGGCTTGTCCTCTATGTATCAAAAAGGCCTTAAATGGTGCCTGACATATTGTGGATGCTCAATATAAATAAGCTGAATGAATATAACCACTTTCCACTCCTAAATACCCTGCTCACTCTCTTTGTTTCTTTATTACTACCTATTTCTTCCCTTCTCTGTCTCACACATGCACACACACACACACATTAACTCAAAAACACAGCAGCTCTTCCATTCAATATCTCAGATCCTAATTAAATGGATATATGGCCAGAAGTAGCAAATGGATACCGAGCTCCACAACAGAACTCTCCACTATAGAGAGTCTACTGTGGAAATAAATGAAGACCAACCAAATGAGCAGAAGCAAAAGTTATTCAGAGTTATAGCAAGGAAATCAGCCATCATCACTCATCACTTATGGGGTTGGCAGATTCAAAGGCAGGCAGAGGAGTAGAAAGAAGGGAAGGCCTCCATCCTGAGTGGAAGCTGTTGGCAGAGAGAAGCTGTAGATGGGCTAACTAGAAGTGGGGCATTTTATGTGATTGCTTAGGGTAGGGGGGGAGTACACATTTGCTTTCTCTGGTTGGTAGAAAGTCAGACAAAAATTATAAAAGCTTTGAGTTACTAATTCAGTCTAGTCTTTTTTGTTTAATTGTTACTATTTGGCTCTTGGACTGTTACTAGAAATCATGGTCTGACTTCATACAAATTTGACTTACAGATAGCAGACTGGGTTCCTGAAGGGCTGGTTACTGTACATAATGGATTTGTTTCCTCAGCTGGTTGTTGCAGGCTATGGGTCAGAGTTCTATATTATATATGGTCTTGCTGTTGTCCATTTGTATGTTCAGTCTCACTATATATAAAACAAATGGATACACAGAACAGCTTTTAAAAGATGGAAAACAGTGCATATCTATACATCTATTAATGAAATTAAATTTTAAATGGTCTCTAAATACTCTTTTTTAACAACCATTATCACTTCTCCAAATTCTCTTGACTTCCAGAATCTCAGTGAATCACTTATTAGGCTGGAATTTTTTAAAAATCCTAAATACAATCCTTTCTGGTCCCCACTGGGATTCTTCTTATTTGGTTATAAACATTTTGTGTATGTATTTGGGGATGAGGTAACAATCCATTGATCATGTAGGCACTGGGCTGAGAGACCTATATTCATTGGCTTCCACCATCCATTCTTACTGGGCTCCATCCAATTTGGTTTCCATACTGCGACTATCAAAATATGTAAAATCTAGAGTGAAGGCAGATCTTATTAAAACATCACCTCATTTAGTCCCCTCATCTATTTATTATTGCTCTGAGGCTAGAGTTACAAGACCATTAATATGGCCAACAAGACCCATAGATGGTTGGCTTTACCTCCCTTTTCAGCTTCTCCTCAGCCCCAGACACCTGTTTTTGTCCTAATTACTCTAGGAACAGCCCCTTGTGCCAGCCATGTTCCCTCTCACCATATAGGATTTTCCTGCACTTTCTCAATTCTTAAAGCTTCTCCCCATCTCACCCCTGCCATCGTTTTGATTAGTTAACTTATTCTCATGCTACAGATGTCAGCTCAGGCTTTAACCCTTTTGCTAGCTTTGTATCTCCCTTGTTTATATCTAGCATAGCATCTTAACACTTATCAGTTGTTATTAAGAATCAAACAAACAAATGTTATGTTTGTCTTCTCCATTAGACTGAAGCTTTGGAAAGAAGGCAACCATTATATTTTCAACATTATTTTCACTTTCGTGCCTAACACAGTGCCTGACTGTGTTATATAATACTCAGTGCCTGACTATGTTATATAATATTGACTGAGTAATAAATACTCAACAAATAATGATGAATGAAGGAATCAATTAATTAGTGTTAAGAATACACACGAGAGTAAAACAGGGACAGTAATTTGAAAGAGCTTACAGTCTAGACAGTAGTACAAAGTACTCTACAGAGTACTATGAAATAATCATAGAGCAGGGGACAATTAACTGTAAGAAGAAGGTCAGCTGCTCAAACAATGTGCTCCTTGAATGGGGTTAGAGTAGGATTTTTTCAGATGTTGAAGAAGTGAAAATCAGTGACACCCTCTTATCTATCGCAGTAACACAGACTTCATACATAATTTTTTTTTTTTTAATTTTTGGATCTGCAACTATTCCTGATTATCCACAATAGTGCCCCTCTATTCATTGGGCATGGTGATTTATGGTTGAGTCATAAACTATATAAAATATTTTGAAAAGAAATAATGACATTTCTTTTAAGAGGAATTAAACAGCGATTTCCTTTACTGTTCTTAGTGTAAATTAAAAAGGGGAAAAAGGAAAAGAATAATCTTCCATAATGCTCATAAATCAAGTTATTCAAAGCTATTCTTTGATGGATAGGGAAATATTGAACTAGGCAAAGTAAGATCTGAAAACTAAGAAAAAGTTTTCGTTATGAGACAGGGCTTTATTAGGTTTTTCCTACAGCACTCAGCCACCCTTGCTGTTCTCAGTTCAAGAGGAAAAAACAACACCCTGTAAGTCATTGCTGAAAATACAAACTTTCCTTATTTCCAAAATATTTCTTCTTTGAAGAACTGTATATTTAAAAGCCAACAGTCTCATACTCTTATTAAACAGCGTTGCCTTTTCAAATAGTAGCATTTATAACAGAGATTCACTTGCCCCGAATGTTAAATATGTCTAAAGCTTTCAGGAGTCGATATATTTTAGATAATTCTGTACTCAAATATAAGTCTTTAACTAACACATGATCTCTTTTTATATGGTGCAAGTGTAGAAAAGTAGTAATGTTTCCTGATCCACAGATTTGCTCCTGAGAAACAACAAATTCCATTAACATTGCAATGATGATCTAGTACCAATAACTGTATTTTAGAAGACCCCTGAAGAGAAATACAATGTAATGAGTTCCCTTTAAATCTTTACTTACAGAGAAAATATAATATATTCCTAATCCCATCTGAATATTCAACAATTTTTCCAATAGTTCTACCTTATTAAATTTCAGCTGAGTGTACTGCAGAGAGTAGTATTTGCAACCTCACTGGAAAAATTGAGGCAGATGTTGAAACATAGATTGAACAAAACTGGCATTTGTAGGTTTTTCAAATTTTTCTATCTCTAATATTATTGTCATGGAAATGGGAGAAGGACTGATGACAATGTCTTTTTAGTAAGAGTCCAGCAGCACTCTATCTGATGTGCTAATCAAGAGCTGAGACATCTAAATATCTTAAGCCCAGAGGGTTTGTGCTTCCTTTTTATCTCCTTTAATGCCTAGTCATATATTAACCTTAATCAACTTTTTATGTGCTGATAAATGTCAAATGTGTCTGTTGAGTGAAGGCTTAGTTATTTGGGGCTGAAATAAAAGATAATATTGGAAATAATGATTATCCTAGGTGTAACAATATTTTTCCATTTTTTCACTAAATGGTTTATATAAGCCACATATCTAGGGGCTCCATATTTTGAAATATGACTATACCAAAGGGCTATAATAATTCTGTTTACTGTTATGTAGCATTGATGATTACCCAAAGTATTCATTAATATTAAGAAAATAGTATATATTAAGAACATTACCTTGAAATGAAAAAAATCAAATCTTCCACTTCAAGATAATTAAGTTTTGAGTAGGCTATAAATTGAACATATTGATACTATGTGCAAAGGCTTTCTACAGGGATAAATTTTTGAATGGAAGCTTAATGCCCCTGGTATTGCTTTTTAGTGCTGTCTCAGAGCCAACTTAGAAGGTTGTGTGAATACTTTCCCATTCCCTGCAGAGATGATCTACTGATATATTGTAAGGAAGATAGATCTGTATCTAAATCTAAATCTATCTATAAAGTGTTTTAATTGCCACATTCATCTCTAGTGTACCAATTGTTGATTGTGCACTCAGTGAAACTAAGTAGAATGATTAATTTTTACATTTTCACATACTTTGTATTATTGACTTGTGGAAAAGTTACTTTTAAAAACAGACTTACTCATCCAAACAAGTGCCATTCTTAGTGTTTAATTGCTATGACTTACATGTATTAGCTGAGTATGTGACCTATTTTTTATTTATTTATTTTTTTAAGGAACTTCTGAGTAAGAACACCCACATGATGGATGACCTAACTTGACTTTCTACCCAGGTCCACAGTCAAACATTTCTTAACAGTTCTCTGTGAACATTAGGTGTCAGCATAGGGCAATCTACTGCAATTATCCCCAGCATGCCATTTCCTAAATTAGTACAGTCATTCAAATTCTAGTTTTTGCTTTCTTGATTAATTACCATCTACAATAGTCTCCTTGTTAATTTCTCATCCTTTCTTTGCCTCTTTTATATTTTATAGTGCCAGCTATGATGTCAGAGGCAGAGTCAAATTACTGGGGGCCTAATTTTCTTTTACTTAGAGATAGAAATGGTCTATTTACATAAAAAAATAATAGAAATGTTAGAGAAGACCAAGGAAACTACTTCCTTAGCTATGATGATATATACATATATACATATATATATATATAGTATGCTATATATTAGTATATATATTAGTATAAATATTTTAGCTATATATATTGCTATTCATTAAAACATTTTTTGGTTAGGTATATATTAAGTATACATATTACAGCACTCCTTAAGTTTATTTTTTTAATCAATATTAAATGTACACATATTAAAAATAAAATAATTCTAAAAGGCTTTTTATGAAAACCAGGAATCCCTATCCGCCTTCTCTCTCTAATTTCCTTTCTGCAGAGGCATTTCACTTTTTCAGACTGATGGCATTTACATTTATAGATCTAAGTAATGTACTTATAATTTTACATCTCAATTTTTTTTTCTATTTTCGGCCCTATTAATTAAATTCCCATAATCAAAGAAAAGGATTTCACTCTCTCCCATTCCCTCCTCCACTATACCACATCTTAGATTTTCCCTCCCATTATAATTACTCTTGAATCACAATTCATAGTTAAGTCATGTTTACTCTGTAGTATGTCCTTTCTTGTACAAAACTGTATTGTCCCTGAAAGTAACGAAGATCTCTTTATTTCTTCATTTGCTCAGGTCGATGTAACTGTCACCATTTCATCCCCAAATTCCAATGTAAAGTGTAAAACTCTTCTTAACACATTTTAGTTCAGAAATATCTGACAATTTTATTAAGATATAATTCATATACCATACATTTCACCTATTTAAAGTGTATGATTCAATGGCTTTTAGAGTATTCAGATGTATATGTCCATCACCACAATCTATTTTAGAAGATTTTCATTACTTCAAAAAGAAATGTGATACCAGGGCGCCTGGGTGGCTCAGATGGTTGGGCGTCTTTCTTCGGCTCAGGTCAAGATCCCAGGGTCCTGGGATCAAGCCCCACATCGGGCTCCTGGCTCAGCGAGGAGCCTGCTTCTCCCTCTCCCTCTGCCTCTCTCCCTGCTCATGCTCTCTCTCTCTCTCTCTGTATCTCTGTGTCTCAAATGAATAAAATCTTTAAAAAAAATCATCTTTAAAAAAAAAAAGAAATGTGATACCTCCTAGCCATCATTCTCCAACCCCCATTGCCCCCAGCCCTAGGCAACTGTTCTTTTTTCTGTCTTTATAGATTTGCCTATTCTGGACTTTTCATATAAATAGAATAATGCAGTATGTGGTCCTTTGTGACTTTTTTTTTTTTTGTATTAGTAATGCTTCCACTCTTTTTTTTTTTTAAGATTTTATTTATTTATTTGACAGAGAGAGACACAGCAAGAGAGGGAACACAAGCAGGGGGAGTGGGAGAGGGAGAAGCAGGCTTCCCGCGGAGCAGGGAGGCCGATGCAGGGCTCGAGCCCAGGACCCTGTGATCATGACCTAAGCTGAAGGCAGATGCTTAATGACTGAGCCATCCAGGCGCCTTCCACTGTCTTTTCTAATGTAAGTTCTCTCTTTCTCTCTCTCTCTCTAGTCTAGCTAAAAATCTGTCAATTTTGTTGATTTTTTCAAGAAACCAACTTTAGTTCTATTGTTTTTCTATATTCTACTTCTTTTATCTCCACTGTAATTTTATTATTTATTTTCTTCTGCTAGCTTTGAGTTTAGCTCGCTCTTTTCTTTTTATTTCTTTTTATCTTTTTTAAGATTTTATTTATTTATTTGACAGAGAGACACAGCAAGAGAGGGAACACAAGCAGGGAGAGTGGGAGAGGGAGAAGCAGGCTTCCCGCCGAGCAGGGAGCGCAATGCGGGGCTCGATCCCAGGACCCTGTGATCATGACCTAAGCTGAAGGCAGACGCTTAATGACTGAGCCATCCAGGCGCCCTCTACTGTCTTTTCTAATGTAAGTTCTCTCTCTCTCTCTCTCTCTCTAGTCTAGCTAAAAATCTGTCAATTTTGTTGATTTTTTCAAGAAACCAACTTTTGTTCTATTGTTTTTCTATATTCTACTTCTTTTATCTCCACTGTAATTTTATTATTTCTTTCCTTCTGCTAGCTTTGAGTTTAGCTTGCTCTTCTTATTTCTTTTTATTTTTTTTAAGATTTTATTTATTTATTTGACAGAGAGACACAGCGAGAGAGGGAACAACAAGCAGAGGGAGTGGGAGAGGGAGAAGCAGTCTTCCCATGGAGCAAGGAGCCCGATATGGGGCTAGATCCCAGGACCCCGTGATCATGACCTGAGCTGAAAGCAGACGCTTAACGACTGAGCCACCCAGGCACCCCTTTTTTCTTTTTATTTACAGTTTAGCTTAGGTTCTTGATTTGGGATCATTCTTTTTTCTTTTTTTAACATAAGCAGGTATAGCTATAAAATAACCCCAGGGCACTCCTTTTGCTGAATCTCACAAGTTCTAGTATATTAGGTTTTCACTTTCCTTCACCTCTAAGTATCTCTTAATTTACCCTATGATGTCTTCTTTGACCCACCGTTTAAGAGTGTGCTGTTTAATTTCTACACATTCATACATTTCTCAGTTTTTCTTCTGTGATTGATTTCTAGTTCAATTCTATTGTTTTGGAGCAGATACTTTGTGTGATTTCAGTCTTTTTAAATGTATTGAATACTCCGGTTTCTCTTCAAAACGCATAAATCTTCCGCCTTTTAAATGTATTGAGACTTGTTTTGTGGCTTAGCATACAGTCTACCCTAAGACTATTCCATGTACACTTAAGAAGAATGTGTATTTACTGTTGTTCGGTAGAGTATTCTATACATGACTGTCAGATGAACTTAGTTTTTGGTGTTGTTCAAGTCCTCTATTTTTTTCACAGATCTTCTAATTGTTCTATTCATTACTGAAAGTGGGGTATTGAAATCTTCAATTGTTATTTAAGAACTGTCTATTCTTTTAATCTTGTCAAGTTTTGTTTCATATATTTTAAGGCCCTATTACTAAGTACATTTATGTATATAATTATGTATTTTTGATAGATTGATCCTTTAATTCAATATATAATGTCCTCATTGCCTCTTGTAACAATGTTTTACATAGTCTGTTTGTTCTAATATTGGCATAGCCACCCCAGCCCTTTTTTATGGTTTGCATGGAATATATGTTTCCATTTTTTTCTTTCCAACCTATTAGTTTCTTTGACTCTTGTAGATAGCACATAAATGGGTCTTGTTTATTTATCCATTCCTCTAATTTCTCTTTTATTTTTTTGGTTATTTCTTCTTGTCATATACCATTTTGATTCCCTTCTCAGTTCTTTTTGTGAATATTTTTAAATTATATCCTTAGTGGTTACCTTTGAAGTCATAATTAACATCTTAAAATGGCAACAACCTAGTTTGAAATTATACCAACTTAGCTTCAATAGTATACAAAACCTCTGCTGCTATACATCTCTATTCTTTCCTTTTTATAGTGTTATTTTCACAAATTACAACATTATATGTGCCTACTAACATAGGTTTATAATTATTGTTTTATGCATTTTTCTTCTAAATTGTAAAGAAAAAAGAGAATTTACAAATAAAAAATACAATAATCCTGGTTTTTATATTTACATATTTAGTTACCTTTACCTGTATTCTTTATTCCTTCATATGGCTTGAGTTATTGTCTAGCATCCTTTTATTTCACCCTGAAGGATTCCCATTAGCATGTTTGCAAGGGAGGACTACTGGCAATGATCTCCCTCAACTCCTGTTTCTCTGGGAATATTTTTTCTTCAAGTCTTTAAATTTTTTTAAATTTTATTATGTTATGTTAATCACCATTCATTACATCATTAGTTTTAGATGAAGTGTTCCATGATTCATTGTTTGTGCATAACACCCAGTGCTCCATGCAGAATGTGCCCTCCTCAATACCCACCACCAGGCTAACCCATCCCCCCACTCCCCTCCCCTCTAGAACCCTCTGTTTGTTTTTCAGAGTCCATAGTCTCTCATGGTTTGTCTACCCCTCCGATTTCCCCCCCTTCATTTTTCCCTTCCTGCTATCTTCTTTATTTTTTTTTTTAACATATAATGTATTATTTGTTTCAGAGGTACAGGTCTGTGATTCAACAGTCTTACACAATTCACAGGGCTCACCAGAGCACATACCCTCCCCAATGTCTATCACACAGCCACCCCAGCCCTCCCACCCCCCACCACTCCAGCAACCCTCAGTTTGTTTCCTGAGATTAAGAATTCCTCACATCAGTGAGATCATATGATACATGTCTTTCTCTGATTGACTTATTTCACTCAGCATAATACCCTCCAGTTCCATCCACGTCGTTGCAAATGGCAAGATTTCATTCCTTTTGATGGCTGCATAATATTCCATTGTATATATATACCACTTCTTCTTTATCCATTTATCTGTCGATGGACATCTTGGCTCTTTCCACAGTTTGGCTATTGTGGACATTGCTGCTATAAACATCGGGGTGCACGTACCCCTTCGGATCCCTACATTTGTATCTTTGGGGTAAATACCCAGTAGTGCAATTGCTGGGTTGTATGGTAGCTCTATTTTCAACTTTTTGAGGAACCTCCATACTGTTTTCCAGAGTGGCTGCACCAGCTTGCATTTCTGTGGGAATATTTTAAATGTTCTTTCATTTTGCAGGATAGTATGCCAGATATAAAATTCCTGGCTCACAGTTTTCTCTTTTTTCTTTGCTCTTCTCTCCTCTCCTCTCCTCTTCTTTTCTTTTCTTTTCAGGGCCTGAAATATATCACCCTACTGGCTTCTGACCTCCATAGTTTCTGATAAAAAATGAAATGTTAATCTTGTAGATTTCCTTTTATGTTATGATTTGCTTCTCTTACTTACGAGGTTTTCATTCTCGTCGTCTTTATCTTTTGATAGTTTGATTATAATGTGTCTATACATGGATGTCTGTTAGTTCATCCTACTTGGAATTCATTGAGCTTTTTGGGTGTCTAGATCCCTAATTTTCATCAACTTAGGAAGGCTTCTGGATATTATTTCTTCAAATATTTTTCTGTCTCATTCTCTTTTTCTTCTGGGTCTCCTATTATGTGTATGTTAGTGTATTTGATGGTGTTTTACAAGTGCCTTAGGCTCTGTTCAATTATCTTCACTCTTATTTTTTTCCCCTGATACTTCAAAGTACAAATTAGACAAATTAATTGGCCTATTAATTAGACAAATTAACTGACCTAACTTTAAATGTGTTGGTTCTTTCTGTGGCTTGCTCATATTTGCGTTTGAACTTCTACAATGAATGCTCCATTTTACTTATTATGCCTTTCAGTTCCAAAATTTCTTTTTGGTTCCTTATTGTAATTTCTCTCTATAGATATTCTCTATTTGCTGAGATATTGCTCTCCTGCTTTCCTTTAGCTTTCTGTCCATGGTTTCCTTTATCTGTTTGAGCATATGTAAGATAATTGATTTAAAGTCTTTGTATTGTTTGTGTTACATCAGGGACAGTTTCTGTTAATCCCCCTCCCCCTTTTTATTTCCTGTGAATGGGTCACACTTTCTTGTTTCTTGGAATATCTCATAATGTATTGTTGAAAACCGGACATTTTGAAGGTTTACCTATTCATTTGAGAGAGAGAAAGAGAGAGCAGGGGGAGGGGCAAAGGGAGAGTGACAATCAGACTCTGCACTGAGCATGGAGCCCAATGCAGATTTCCATCCTAGGACCTGAGATCATGCCCTGAGCCAAAGCCAAGAGTCAGATGCTCAACCAACTGAGTCACTCAGGTGCCCCCAAAACTGGACATTTTGAATGTTATGATATAGAAACACTGGAAATCAGATTCGACATTGTTCTAGAATTTTTGTTTATGCTTTATGTGGGGTTGTAATTGTTTATTTGTTTAGCAACATTTCTAAACTTTGTTTGGTAAACATTGTATGTTTTTATCATGTGTGGTTTCTGAAGTCTCTCTTCTTTTAGCTTGGTGGTTAGCTATTGGTTTGACAGATATTTCCATAAATGCCTTGAGCCAAAAACCAAAAAACCAAAAAGAAGTAAGAGAAATTTAAAAATCCTTCTTGGTGAAACATTCTTTAAGCATATGGCCAGGTAATTTACAACTCTGCCTTAGCTTCATTTCCTTTTTTTTTTTTTTCCAGGTTTACTGAGATATAATTGCCATATAACATTGTGCAAGTTTGTGTACAACATAATGATTTGATACACATATATATATATTGCAAAATGATTACCACAATAAAGTTAGCTATTAGATCCATCGCCTGACATAAGAACAATGTTGTCTGTGTTGTGTGTGTGTGTGCGCAGGTGAATGTGCTTTGTGGTGAGAACATTTAAGATCTAGTTTGTTAGCAGTTTTCAAGTATATAATGTTATTGTTAACCATAGTCACATGTTGTACATTAGACCCTCAAAACGTATTCAACTTATAACTGGTAGTTTGTACCCTTTGAGCAACATCTCTCCATTTACCCATCCTACAGCACTTGGCAAGCACTATTCTCCTTTCTGTTTCTATGAATTTGGCTTTAGAGTCTAAATATAAGTGAGATCATGTAGTATTTGTCTTTCTCTGACTCATTTCACTTAGCATAATGCCCCCAGAGTCCATCCATGTTGTTGCAAATAAAATAATTTTCTTCTTTTTCATGCTTTTTCTTCTTTCACATTTTCCTTATCCATTCATCCATCGATGGACACTTATGTCACTTCCATGTCTTGGCTATTGTGGATAATGCTGTAATGAATATGGGCGTGCAAAAATCTCTTCAAGACAGTAATTTCATTTCCTGTGGATACATACCCATAAGTGGGATTGCTAGATCACATAGTAGTTCTATTTTTAATTTTTGAAGAATTTTAAAACCGGTTTCTGTAGTGGTTGTCCCAATTTAAATTCCCCCCAACAGTGCACAAGGGAACCCTTTTTTCAACATGCTCGCCAACACTTATTTTATTTTTTGATAATAGCCATTATTATGCGTATGAGAAGTTATCGCATCATGGTTTTGATTTGCATTTCTCTGATGACTATAAATTTTGAACACCTTTTCACCTATTGGCCATTTGCATGTCTTCTTTAGAAAAGGTCTATTCAGATTCTTTGCTAAATTTTTAATCAGTTTTTTTAACCACTGAGTTGTGAGTTTATTATATATTTTGGATATTAATCCCTTATCAGATGTATAGTTGGCAAATATTTCCTCCCTTTCCGTATGTTGCCTTTTAATTTTGTTGATTCTTTTACTGTGCAGAAGGTTTTATTTTGATGTAGTCCTACTAGTGTATTTTTACTTTTGTTGCTTGTGCTTTTGGTGTCATATCCAAAACATTGTTGCCAAGGACAATGCCAAAGAGCTTTTTCCCTGTTTTCTTCTAGGAGTTTTATGGCTTCAGATTTTACATTTAAGTCTAATCCATTTCAAATTATTTTTTGTGACTGATGTAATTAGGGGTCCAATTTCACTCCTTTGCATATGAATATTCAATTTTCCCAACACCATTTATTGAAGAAACTATGTTTTTTCCATTGAGTATTCTTGACTCCCTTATTATTTATACATGGGATTGTGATTGGGCTTTTGATTCTGTTCTATTTGTCTGTGTGTCTGTTTTTATGCCAATACTATACTGTTTTGATTACTATTGCTTTATAATAAAGTTTGAAATCAGAACGTTTGACGTCTGCAGCTTTGTTCTTCTTTCTCAGGAATTTTTAGCTATTTGAGGTCTTTTATAATTGCACAAATATTTTAGGATTTTTTCTATTTCATGAAAAATGCTTCTGAAATTTTAACAGGCATTGCATTGAATGTGTAGATGGCTTTGGGTAGGAAGGACATTTTAACAATATTAATTTTTCTTATCTACAAACATGGGATACCTTTGCACTTATTTGTGTCTCCTCCAATTTCTTTCTTCAATGTTTTATAGTTTTCACTGTATAGATCTTTCACTTCCTTGGTTAAACTTATTTCTAAGTATTTCTTTAAGTTTCCTTTTTTTAAAAAAGATTTTATTTATTTATTTGAGAGTGAGAGAGAGAGAAGGAACAGGGGGAGGGGCAGAGGGAAGGGAGAAGCCAGACTCGAGCCAGCTGTGGGGCTTGATCCTGGGACTCCAGAATCATGACCTGAGCTGAAGGCAAACGCTCAACCTACTGAGCCACCCAGGTGCCCCAGTATTTCTTTAAATTTCTGATGCTATTGTAAATATAATTATTTTCTTTCTTTCTTTTTCAGATAGCTTACTGTTAGTGTATATAACACAACTGATTTTTCTATGTCGACTTTGTGTCCTGCAACTTCACTAAATTCATTTGTTAGTTCTAACAGCTTTTTGCTGGAGGCTTTAGAACTTTTAATATATAAGAGCATATCATCTGCAAATAGAAACACTTCTACTTTTTCCTTTCTAAATTGGATGTCTTTTATTTCTTTTTCTTGTTTGACTGTTTTGGCTAAGATATCTAGTACTATGTTGAATAGGAGTGGTGAAATTGGTCACCCTTGTTATGTTCCTGATTACAGAGGGAAAGCTTTAACCTTTCATTGATGAATATGATGTTAGCTGTGGGCTTGTCATATTGTCATATTGTGGTGAGTTACATTCCATCTATACCGTATTTGATAGTTTTTTCATGAAAGGATGTTGAAATTTGTCAAATGCTTTTTCTGCATCTATTGAGATGTTCATATGATTTTTATCCTTCATTTTATTAAAGTGATTACCACATTTATTGATTTACATATGTTCAGCCATCCTTGCATTCCAAACAAATATCCCACTTGATCTTGGTGTATGATCCTTTTAATGTGCTATTGAATTGGGTTCACTAGTATTTTGTTGAGAATTTTTGCATCTGTATTCATCAGGAATATAGGCCTATAGTTTTCTTTTCTTGTAGGGTCCTTATCTAGTTTTGGCATCAGGGTAATTCTGTCCTTACAAAAAGAGTTTGGGAGTGTTTCCTCCTCCTCAATTTTTTTGGAAGACTTTGAGAAGGATTGGTATTAATTCTTCTTTAAATATTTGGTAGAATTCACCAGTGAAACAATCTTTTCCTGACCTTTCTTTGTTGGAAGGTTTTGAATTACTGATAAATCACCTTACTCATTCTTTTCAGATTTTCTATTTCTTCATCATTAAGTCTTGTTAGATTGTATATTTCTAGGAATTTATCCATTTCTTCTAGGTTATGTTATTTATTTTGGTGTATAATTGTTCATGGTATTCTGTATTCGGAATTCAGTATTCATGATCCTTTGTATTTCTGCGATATCAGTTGTAATGTCTCTTCTTTCATTTCTGATTTTATTTGAGTATTGTTGCTTAGTCAGTCTAGCTGAAGCTTTGTTAATTTTATCTTTTCAAAAAACTAGCTTTTATTTTCATTCTTATTTTCTATTGTTTATCTGTTCTCTATTTCTTTTATTTCTACTGACTTTTGTTATTTCTTCCTTCTGCTAACTCAAGGCTTCCTTTGCTCTTTTAGTGGTTCCTTTAAAGATAAGGTTTTCCATATGAGATCTTTTTTCTTAATGTAGGTGCTTATCACTCAAAACTACCCTCTTAAAACGGCTTTTGGTGCATCCTAGAAGTTTTGGTATGTTTTATCCATTTTTATTTGCTTCAAGATGCTTTTTAAATTTTCTTTTTGATTTCTTCTTTAACCCATTGGTTGTTCAGTAGTATGTTGTTTAATTTCCAGATTTTGTGAATTTTCCAGTTTTCTTCCCGCTATTGGTTATTATTTCATATCACTGTGCTCAGCAAAGACACTTGGTATGATTTCAATTGCTCCTACCTCCCAGTCATCAGCACACCTCAGTATTCTGGATGGGGTGAGAAAGAAATGGGTCTCTTCCCAGTGTTCAATACAGCTGAGAAGCCAGGTGCTCACTCACATGCTCTTATTTTTCTACATGAGAGTGTTTCTCTTGGCATTGGGCTGTACCATCTAGGGAAGGGATTATGCAGGTAAAGTAAAACTGTTACTCCTAACCCCCTCATTGCATTTAATCAGGGATTTTTTTTCCTCTAACGTATGCTAGAAGTTCTTCACTGGACTGTTAGACTTTCACAAAGGCACTCTCAAACATGGATGATTGTCAAAATCAGTGCACTTGGGGGAAAAGATGGTAGAAAACTCTTAATTCTCTATTTGATCCTTTACTTCTTGTTTGAATTGATCATAAAGATCAGCCAGAAGTGAAAGCACATGTTCTTCTTTGGTGTTTTCTGAGCATGCATACTGCCCTGTGCATGCACATGGCTTTCTAGATTCCCCAGTGTGTGCAGAAGCTTTTAAAATCCTTATGCCCCAAAATATTACATTCTCCAGCTTCTCCATCCAGGCCTTCAGCATGTTTATTGTTTTCTACAACTGTTATTTTATTCCCCAGGCAGAACAAGTTGTTCATTTGCCTTTCGTTTGTGTTTTTGATGAACATGCTCCACATAGGCACTTCTCTGCACTTAGTTCTGAGTTAGGTGAAATGAAGGTTAGATCCTTGCATCAGGCCTCCATGGAACCTAAAGACAGGTCAAAACAGAAAAACACAATTCCTTGGGAACAAGGTCCATTCTGCTCCTTTTGGAACCAGGTACCCATACCAAGAACATGGGCTGCAGCTTTCAAGACTGCTAACATCCTGGACAGCAGGATAGAAAAAAGGTAAGTTAAAATGCCCCAAACCTCACCTACCATGTTTCAGTGGCTTTTCTCCCAGTTAAGCATTCACTTGTTTGCTTTAAACCTTTGACTATCTTCCAGAATTCCTTATAAGGTTGAATCTGACAGATTTGCCAGTTTTTCAGTGTTTCTGGTCAAGGACAGCCCCTGAAGGTCATGCTGCTCAATTTTTGCTGACTTCACTCCTACTATGTTTTATACTCTATCATGTTAAGCATTTTATATTTAAATTTGCAAAAGTCAAGAAACAGACTCTTAACTATAGAGAACAAACTGATGGCTACCAGAGGGGAGGTAGATGGGGGGGAAGGGTTAAATAGGTGATAGGGATTAAGAAGTACACTCATGATGAGCATTAGGTATTGTATGTAGGTGTTGAATCAGTACATTGTACACCTGAAACTAATATTACACTTTATGTTAACTAACTGGAATTTAAATAAAAACTTAAAAAAAATAAAGCAATACCCAGCACATGAAAAAAATAAAATTTTCAAAGGTCATGAAATCTGGAAATGGCTAAAGTTAATATAAGAAGTCAACCTCTGGAGGTGGAATCCCTGGGGCACCTTACAAAAGTAAACACAAAACTATTCTAGAGTTTTATTCTGTGTACCCCCAACCCTAGCTTTACAGGATTGTTCAACATAAAGCCTCACCGAAGATTAGCACGCATTTGAAAGTCAATAATAAATAGACACATGAAGGAAAGTCTACCATAAATAAGATTTAAAAGACTCAACTATAACAAGATTGTATAATCATGATCCTTATAAAATAGAAATGTTGCTTGAGTGTTTTAAATTTGATTTATATGATGACATTAATTATACAGATCCAGATGATAAGATCTCAAGACTTCAGGGTTTATACATGTTAATCTTTAAATAAAGCTCAACAATATGAAATAGCAGTAGAAACAAAGTGTAGACAAACATTAAAGAGGTCTGAGACTTCCCAGTGCAGCTCCCAGAATACTTTCTCATCAGACAGAGGACAGTAGAATACATTATTATTATTATTTTTTTTTTACTGTCCATCATTCATTGCTCAAATTCTTCATGGTTGCTCATCTACTATAACAAAGAAGTCATCCAAAGACCAAATGTGGGTATGCAATTTCTGGTTCCAGTTGTCTTTGTTTATTTGTTTGTTTATAAATTTATAAGTATTTTTGTTTGTTTTTTTCATGGGCTTCAACCTGCTACACTTGGACTTTCCTCCTTTTTTTTAAAGATTTATTTATTAGAGAGAGAGAGAGAGAGAGAGAGCATGCCCATGAATGTGAGCACACACGCAAGCAGTAAGAGGAGCAGAGGGAGAGGAGGAGAAGCAGACTCTCCGCTGAGTGCAGAGCCTCACACAGCTCGATCTCATGACCCTGAGATCATGATCTGACCTGAAATCAAGAGCCAGAAGCTTAACCGACTGAGCCACCCAGGCACGCCTGGACTTTCCTCCTTCTTAAGATTTTCTATTATGTAGCACCTGATGCTAAGGAACCTCTTATGTTCCAGTCTATAAGCTCATTTTCTGAACCATACTTCTAGTTCATTGGCTTTTATCTAAAAATCTATAAAAGTCCATATCATATCCTTATTTTTATGACCAGTTCCTTTGACACCACAAGGAACACAATTTTTAATTCTACCCATTGAGCAGACTTATCTTTACCTTCTTTATTCGAAGTAATAACCAATTATGTGTCACAATGCCTTCCAGACTAAATGTTGTCCTTCCAGCTTGAAACTACTATCTGTAAACCATGATGCTTGTTAGGCATCCTTGAGAAATGATCATAGGGTGTGGGGCCCTTCAGCTATGGGGTTAGATAACTCCTCAGGGGGATCTAAGAAAGGGCCCAAAGTCATGGAAGCCACATTTTTATGTATTGCTGTGGTCCATTTCCATTTGATGAGTATCTGTTGGATTTCTTTCCTAGAATGTTGTTTTTACATAATGCATGCCATGATGTGTATTTCAGATCTCAAAATAATTTTACATCTTTCTGTAATAGAAGCAGGTTTAACTAAAGCACAATAACAGGCAAACGATCGTCAGAGACTAGCGCTGGGAATTGCATTAGGAAAATTTCAAGTCCAAAATCTCAGTGGTTACCACTGGGAGGCAGTAATAAGCTTTTGGCCAAGACCTCAGCAAATATGGTTGGAGTTGTTGACACTCCGATCATTTGATCATCATTGAGGTTGTATGACCCCAGAAGTATCTATTATTAGGTCATGGCTTTTTGACACTGCATGGTAGGCTACTGCTGTTCAGAGCCCCATTCAAATTCAGCTTTTCTTTTTTCTGGTAACTTTGTGAGTGGGAGCTTATTTTACAAAACAAAACAAACCAATTAATTTTTGTTTCAGTTTTTGAGCTGGCAGGAACAGTAGCTTATTTTTGGTTGTTTGAAGAATGTTGCTAATGTCTCTGGCCCAAGTAATTCTTATGAATATTACCACGTATTCTTGAACCTACATTTTTAGCTGGCTATAGCTGGTCTCTGGTAGCGATATGATCAATCAGAACTTTTATTTGCTTTAGCATGATCTTCAGATGGAGATCAGCATTCTATCATCAATAAAATGTATAACTGCACATTTCAATTGAATCAAATTGAACCGGTTATGTCACTAAGCAGAATTTAAATATCCCTATGGAAGCTCAGTAAACCTGTATTGGATTCTGTCCAACATAAATAGACAATGATTTTTTTTAAAGATTTCATTTATTTATTTCACAGGGAGAGAGAGAGAGAGCACAAGCCGGGGGAGTGGCAAGCAGAGGGAGAGGGAGAAGCAGACTCCCCGCTGAGCAGGGAGCCCGATGCAGGGCTCAATCCCAGGACCCTGGGATCATGACCTGAGTTGAAGGCAGTCGCTTAACCAACTGAGCCACCCAGGTGCCCCGACAATGATTTTTTTTTTAATTGAAGTATAATTGACACACAATGTTACATAAGTTTCAGGTGTACAACACAGTGATTCAGTAACTATATGTTATTCTCACCACAAATATAGCTACCATCTATCACCACGCAATGCTATTATAATACCATTGACTATATTCCCTATGCTGTACCTTTTATCCTGTGACTTACTCATTCCCTAACTAGAAGCCTGTACCTCCCATTCTTCTTTGCCCCTTTTTGCCCATCCCCCCAACCTCCCTCCCCTATGACAATCATATTTGTCTTCTATATTTATGAGTCTGTGTCTACTTTTGTTTATTCATTTGTTTTGCTCCACATATAAGTGAAATCATAGGCATTTGTTTTTCACTTATTTCACTTAGCATAACACTCTCTAGGTACACCCATGTTGTTGCAAATGGCAAGATCCCATGCTTTTTTTAGGACTGAGTAATATTCCATCACATATATACCACATCTTCTTATCCATTCACCTATTGATGGATGCTTATATTGCTTCCATACTTTGACTATTATAAGTAATGCTGCAATAAACCTAGGGGTGGATATATCTTTTCAAATTAGTGTTTTCATTTTCTTGGGGTAAATACCTAGTAGTGAAATTAGTCAATCATAGTGTATTTCTATTTTTAATTTTTTTTAAATAGCATCCATACTGTTTTCCACAGTGGCTGCACCAATTTACATTCCAACTAACAGAAATGCACAATGATTTTGACTTTCTTCCACAATTGAAGTTAAAAAAGAAATTGTTAGATAAATCAATCACAGAATACCAATCCTTCTTAGCTTGTTGCAAATGTGAAGTGTTACACTGTTAGGCTGATGCTGTTGGAGGAACCATTTTTTTCAGTCCTCCATAGTCTACAATTAACTTCCAAGATTCCTCAACTTTTCTTCCAAGCCACACTGGATTACTAGAAAGGGTATTCTATGGGTGATAATATACTTGTGTCTATCATAACCTTAGCCAAGTCAGGAATTTCTTAATAACCCCCAGGTGTACTATATTGTTTTCCATTAATCACTTGAGTGGGTAAGGTCCTCCTCAGGGTTTCCATTTAGCTTAACAATTAAAATAGTATATAGAGCAGATTTTTAGATCCCTTTCTCCAATTGTTTGAGGGAAGAGCTTCCCATCCCTCCCCTTCAAGATATCACATACATTCTAATAACATATTCTGGTACACAACCATGAGTAATCTTTGTTCATAAATTTCTACTTCAAGCCATATTTTCCATTTTAAGTCACTGACAATATACCACAACTCCATAATTTAATTATGTTGCCTTTTTGCTTTTTATTAGCAGATCTGACAGTAAACTATGAGCCACTGTAGAACAATTCCAATAAAATTTCTTCATCATGTCCATGATATTCCACACACACCAATGCAAAAGGTCTTGGATTCCCTGCTATGAAGGCACCAACACTTTCCACCCTGGGACCAACCTGATACATTCTTTAGCTGGCATTGTTTTAATCAGTGTTGTTTATGAGGATACTTTTTTTTTTTCTATCACCATAAGATTTTTAAAAATTCACTATGGCTAGGATAAATTGAACAAGTCTTTTTTTGTAACTTTTGGAGTTGGTGGTGCAGATGGACCACATAATCTCTCCAGCAAGCTATTAAAGTTTTAGTAGTTATTCCATCTATTACTTCCTTTTTCATGATATTTTTAACTAACTATCCCAACCTGTTTAATTGTCCTGAGGCTTTTTCATCCCTTTTAATCTCTTTTTAAAAATATTTTATTTTTTTATTTGAGAGAGAGAATGAGAGAGCATAAGCAGGGGGAGCGGCAGAGGGAGAGGGAGAAGCAGGCTCCCCGCCGAGCATGGAACCAGATGCAGAGCTCAATCCCAAGCCCTGAGCTGAAAGCAGACACCTAACTGACTAAGCCACACAGGTGTCCCTATGCCTTTTAATCTTAATGGTCTTTTTTCTCCTAAATATTTCTAACATTTTTCCCATCACTTAACCCTTTCGGAGTTGAGCCAGTAGGTCTGTGACAGCTTCTCTCATATCCCTTTACCTCCCAACAGGAGGGTCACACAAGAATCCCAAGCATTTGAACCCTATTTATCACATAAATTATTTGTTGGGTGAAAAGCCTAAAATTAGAGCATATTTTGTCCTTATATAATCAATCTGAAAGTGCTTGTACTTCCAACATTTCAGCACCCTCAGGATTGTTCAGCTTTGTATGAGAGTGGAGTTGGACTATTTCCCCTCTCAAGCTATTTTCACATAACCCTGCCTTCCACTGGCTCAAGAGATTAGGATATCCACATTTCTGCAAAACATAGACTGCCTGAGCTCTTTGAATATTCCAGGTCTGGGGCATCTCTTGATCCCCACTTTCCCCTTCACCTGTCCAAAGCCTGTATAATCTTTTTTAGTGATTATCAGTTAGGCAGGGTAACATTCTGATCAAAAGAAGTACTTGTACTACTCCCTGATTTCATCATGTCCCTTCCTGTTAACACAGAATCAATGGCGGTAAGCTGGCAGACCTGAAGCCTCGTGTTTTTTCTTAGTTACTCTCATTTTTGCCAAAGCAGCTAACAGCAGCCAAGGCACAGAATTCTTGACTGACTTCCCTCCTGTCTGAATTTCTTTTTTCATCCATTTAGGTATTTCCCTCAGCTCCAGATCTATCCATTTCTAAGTTGATATGTTTATTCTGCTGTCAATGGTCACAATACCACTGAATTGAAGGCTAGCCTAGCAGAGCTAGCTTGGCATCAAAGGTCCTTCATATCCCATTTCCTCATCTTCCTTTCTTCCAAACTAAGCCTTATCCATCATTTAATTATACAGCCAAGGGCCACTTCAAGCATCCTGCTCGGAGGACCAACTGCAGCAAATTACACAGGGTCAGATAACTGAAAGAACTCATTAAACCACAGGGTACACTGTTGGTGGAGGTCATCAAGATGACATGACTTCCAGTTGACCTATGAGGTGCACCTTGGCAATAAGAGGCTCCTCACCACCTCCCCTATCCATGGAATATGGGTTCTGCTTGCCTTACCCACTCCCACTGGAGATGGTGATGTGGTACTGAGACCATCTGGACAGTATACAGTCCAGTGTGCTGAACCCAGTTAAGGACTCTATATAAACTTTTAAGATTTGGTGGGTGGGTGCAAAGATCTATTTCCCTTGTTGCTGCCCAAGACAAGCCCTGTATGTAGGTTGCCTTTGCTCACTGAACCTGCCACCTAGCAACCTGGAGTGGCCTACCTCTTTCTTCAGTCTCTCCCTCCCCAGAGGGGCTAGTTTTAGATTTCATCCAGGAAGCTCCTGAGGAGGTTATGAACCAACATACACTCATATAAAGCTTTAATAAAGGTAAAAGGATAAAAGCATAGACAACCATGAGAGAGAATGGAGATTCCTAGGCACACTTCCAGACCATTTTCTCAGATGCAGGACATGCTTCAGCTCTGGATCATGACCACCAAGATAAGTGTGGGAAGTCATGATTCAGCACAGCCAAGGTATAACTTCCCTGGATAGGTTTTTTGTATTCTATTGGTCAGGGAGCTAAAGCGGACTGGTTTTAAACAGGTGAAATAGATACACACCATTAATCTATACATTTTTGATTAAAAAAAAGTAGACATGCTGGTACAGAGTACCTCTATGGACGTTTTGGACTTTAAATAACACATTATAAGTTACTAGCTAGTACATTTAATCCCTACTTGGGCCAGTGTCAGTGTCATGGTGAACCTGGACATAAGAATAGAGATACCACAAACTAGCTTTTAACTTTTTCAACAACTTTCAAAAGTTATGTGTCAAAAGGTTTCTATTGTTAATACATTAAAAAAATGGAAAAGCATAAACTTTTAGGATTTTGAATCATGTAATGTTTAGAAATTCATATTAAACTGCTATTATATACCACTTAAAAAATACACATATAGCCTATTGGTTGTTTTAAAACAAATGATTTGTCTGGCTAGATCCTAGTAGAAACCCTTTTGGCGATTGCTAGGTAAGGCAAAATATTTCCTTATATGCTAAGCCATTTAAGTGATAGGGAAAATATTCATAATTAAACACAAATATCAAATGCTTTGAGATGAAAAGTATATTCCTTAAGCATTTTAAAAACAGAAATATTAAAACTGGGGCACTTGGGTGGCCCAGTTGGTTGAGCATCTGCCTTCAGCTCAGGTCATGGTCCTGGGATTCTGTGATGGAGCCCTGCATCAGGCTCCCTGCTTGGTGGGGAGTCTATTTCTCCTTCTGCCCCTCCCCCCTACTTATGCTTTCTCTCTCTCTCTCTCTCATAAATAAATAAAATCTTTTTTAAAAAAGAAATGTTAAAACTGAAAATAAACAAACAAATGAGCTATTAAGCCATAAAAATATGGAGGAAACTTAAATGCAAATTACGAAGTAAAATAAGCCAATTTGAAAGTGCTATCTATTATATGATTCCAACTGTATGACATTCTGGAAGAGGCAAAATTATAGAGACAGTAAAAAGATCAGTGGTTGCCAGGACTAGTGGGGAGGAAGAAATGAACAGACAGAGCGCTGAAGATTTTTAGGGCAGTGAAACAATCCTATACTATACTGTATATACATATATAAAATATGTAATTATGTTGTAATAATTTGGAATTGTAATATATGCAATTATATATGTAATGTATATATATTATACATACAATATATATATATTGGTAGTTACATGTCATTATACATTTGTCAAAACCCGCAGAATGTACACCACCAAGAGTGAACCTTAATATAAACTTTGGACTTTGGGGATAATGATATTTCAATGTAGGTTCATCAGTTATAACCAATGTACCTCTCTGGTGGAGGATGTTGAGAATGGGGGAGGTTGTGGAAGGGAAGACAGATGGTATATAGAGACTTTCCAAAATTTTCACTCATTTTTCTGTGAACCTAAAACTGCTTTAAAAAATAGTCTATTTGAAAGAAAAAAAAAAAGGATGGATGGAAAAAGATACACTAGGCACATTATAACTACAAGTAGTCTGTTATTACCACCAAGACATGGATACTAGGATCTTTATTCAGGATAAAGATATTTACTACAGTTAATAAAAGGCAAGTTTACCAGTTGACTGCTATATCAACTATGGACTTTAGCTTACCTTTTCAGCTTCTGAAGACTGCCTATATTCCTTGGGTTATGATCCTTTCTCCATCTTCCAAGCCAGCACTGTTGCATCTCTCTGACCCTTCTTTCCCTCTCTCTGTAACTACTGAAAAAAGAAGTTGGGAAAAGTTAGGAAAAGTTACCTGCTCTTAAATCTCCTATCATTAGATTGGATCCACCTGGATAATCCAGGATGTTCTTCCTATCACAGTCTTTACCCTTGATCACATCTGCAAAGTCCCTTTTGCCATGTAAGGTAATACATTCATGGGGTCTAAGGATTAGGATGTGAGCATATTTGGGATTATTATTTTGCCTACTATAGCTTCCAAGTTTAAGTTGTTGGCTAAAATAATTTCCTTCTGACTGTACAGCTAAAGATCCTGATTTTTGCTGGTTATTGGCTAAAGGCAGTCCTAAGGTCCTGGAGGCCATCTGCTGTTTCTTGTCATATGGGCTTCTCCAACATAACTGCTGATTTCATCATACCTGTGGGTAGAATGTCGGCTCCAGTCTGCTGTGATACAGTCATATAACATAACTTACTCATAGAAGAGCTATCTCACTACCTTTGCCATGTCCTATTGGTTAGAAGCAAATCACAGGGGTTTCTCAGTCAAGGGAAGTGGGTTACACAAATGTGTGGACACCAGAAAGAGGAAAATCTCTGGAGCCCACCTTAGGGCCTGTCTCCTGACTAGTAATTGCACTTTTAGTATACTCTGAGATAATCTCACAGGAGACACATAAGCACTTATATGAAATATTAATTGCAGTATTATTTGCAATAGTGAAAAAGTTGAAATAACCCAAATGCCCATTAGCAAAAGAACGGAATAAGTTGTGGTATATCCAAACAATGAAAGACTAAACTAATTAAAATGAATCAATTAGAGCCTCATGTATCAACATACATAAATCCCAAAAATGTCCTTTTTAACTCAACAAAATGTAATTTATACAAAATATTGTACCATATACTTAAACTTAAAAACAAGAAAAAGGATATAATGTAATATTTTTATTAATACAAATCTGTGTTTAAAATTTCTAGAAAATAGGGGCACCTGGATGGCTCAGTTGGTTAAGCATCCGACTTTTGGTTTTGGCTCAGGTCATGATCTCAGGGTCATGGGATTGAGCCCCATGATGGGTTCTGCGCTCAGTGTGGAGTCTGCTTGAGAGTCTTTCCCTCTCTCTCTCTCCCTTCCCATTTGCCCCTCCCCCCACTTGCGCACGTGCTCACTCACTCGCTCTCTCTCTCAAATAAATAAATAAAATATTTAAAATTTCTAGAAAATATGCATGGGAATGATAAATGCCAAATTCAGAATAGTGGTTACTTTGAAAGGATAAATGAATTATGGTATTAGGGAGAGATATGAAACTGATCTCAACTATGTCTTGTATGATTTAGTTATTTTAAAAAATTCAAAAAATAATGAAGCCAACTGGTAAAATTTGACAAAAATGACTGGGAAGTACAAGTATGTTTAATATTCTCTATTTTTTTGTGTGTATACCTAAAATATTTCCTGAAAAAAATGTAATATAGATTCACTGGAACATCTATAGTTAGTATTTAAAGCAAGGTTTTAAATCCCAAATCCCCCAGTTACTGGCTATGACCCTTGGGCAAGTTACTTTACTAATATGTGCCTCAGTTTAGTTTGAGTGAGTCATTAAGAGCACCTGCCTCAGTGAATTATGATGAAGACAAAAAATGAGTGAAAATAAGCACTTAAAACTATGGTTGGTAATGGTGGTGGTTTATATTATGTGTCAACTTGGCTAGGCTATAATGCCTAGTTGTTTGGTCAAAAACTAGTCTAGATGTTGTTGTGAAGGTATTTGCAGATGTGATTAACGTTTACAATTACTAGACTTTAAGTAAAACAGATCACCCTCCATAATGTAAGTGGGCCACATCCAAACAGTTAAAGGCCTTAAAAACAAAGGCAGGTTTTCCAAAGAAAAGGAATTCTATCTTAAGGCTGCAGCATAAAAATCCTGCCTGAGTTCTCAGTCTTCTGTCCTACCCTGCAGATTTGGAATTCTAGACTGCACCATTAACTCTTACATAAGTTTCCAGCCTGCTGGCCTGCCCTAAGGATTTCAGACTCACCAATCTCCACAATCACATGAACCAATTCCTTAAAATACATCTGTATATATATCCCATTGGTTCTGTTTCTTGTAGAATCTTGACTAATAAAGCAGCTTAGTATCCAGATGTTCTCAGTTCTCCTTTTGGTCCATATTAGCACAGCATAATGGGCAATATGAACTATATCATTGTTTTGGGGATAATTTAATTTGCATATTTTCTTTTTTGCATTTATTGGATGTGGCTCTTACTGTGTTACGTTTACAAAATTTTATGTAGTTAGAAA
This sequence comes from Neomonachus schauinslandi, assembly GCF_002201575.2. NCBI lineage: Eukaryota > Metazoa > Chordata > Mammalia > Carnivora > Phocidae > Neomonachus > Neomonachus schauinslandi. The sequence continues at coordinate 130,735,237 of NC_058406.1, read as the reverse complement.
ATTTTCCCTAGAAAACATATAGCATATGTTTTCCTACATACTGAGAGGTTAGAATTTTACTTTGCACTATTGCAGTTAAGATAAAGTAAGAATTATGGAATATTTAAAATGTGATATTAGTAAAATTAGTATGTCTGACATGTGAAATGCATTCTTTTTTTTAATAAAAAATGAAATTTAATTTTAGAGATGAAGGAATACTATAGACATAGAACAATGGGACAAGAAACTCTTTATAAAGCATATTAAAATATTCATTTATCAATTCTATCTTCAAATAATATGCACACTTCATTTTACCTGTTCAGTGTCTAATGATAATTCTGATCTTGCAAAATACTTTGCAGAGCTGCTCTTCCTCATTCAGTGATGTTGAATCAATCAACCAGCTCGTATCATTTTCAAAAGTTTGGATGTATTTCAGTCATCTCTTTGATCATCCTTCGAAGGATATCAACACACACACAATCTTATCTTTTCTAGTAAAAGATAGGGTGTGGTTTTTTTTGTTTTATTGTTTTTTTTGTAGAAATATAATTTTATACCTTATTTACTAGCCAGATAATCTCAAAGGCTTTCAGTAGATAAAGATAAGTTTAACATCCAAACTTGTGAAATGCATTCTTGACAAAACCCCTGCAAGATATAAAGATATACTTTGTGGCCACTAGAGGACATACAACATCTGCCACATTTTTCATTAAAACTAAGGACTTTTGACTGTAGTTACATTTTGGCTAAAAAGTAAGAAAATGGAGCCCCAGTTATATTTAAATCACTATCATTGAATTACAAATATTAACCTAATTAAAATGAGTGCATTCACTGAAAAGTCATTTTTTTAGCCAATTTTCAATATTTAGGAATTTTTTCCCCAAGACCAGATTTTTAAATATAGCAATGCATTTGATTGTGAATCAATAAGTAAAATAAGTAAAACTATATTTTAAGTTTTTTAAAGGTAGGAATCATACTTTATTTATCTTTGAATCCTAATACATTTACTGATGGTCATGTTTTAGAAGCATATATGTTTTTTCATTAAATTCAATTGAAATTCAAAGATTTATATTAAAAACATTAGGTACTTTACAAAGGTATATAATGCAATTCCACAGATGTAACTTTATTAGACATAAAATGAGGTGATAGGGTCAGTCAAATCATATTCTCTAAGAATTCAGGGCCAGGTGAGAGCCTTGTGGTATATCAGAGGTAAAGCCCATCGGCCTAAAACTATTATCTCCATCTGCCTGTTGGTTGTTGGGAAATTTTCTTAGGATCTTCTCTTGATTAAATCTCAAATCCATTTCTGCTTTTAAGCATTGGGTACTTTGCCCCCAGAGTCTTTCTTCCCCAAACCCCTAGGGATTCATCTTATTTTTTTTTTTTCACAGACTGTTGCTTACTCCATTTCTTGCAAATGTTACCTACCATGGAGTAGATGCTAGTTCTTGACCTATGTTTCCCCCAAACCATTTTTTTTTTCTCTTTAAAGGTTTGCATTTAATCTCAGAGAACCCTACTGGATTGACCTTTTCTGCTTCAGACATTGACACATACAGACTGGATCCATTGCTAGGTCTGATGTGATTTCATGCCTCATAGATTATAAATACAGAGTCACAATGATTATTTCTTCTTTCTTTTCATCAGGTCAAAGAGTTATGAAAACCTATAAGTATTTCCTTTGAAAATTATTCATATTCATTCCTTTTCCTCTGTTTTTACCACTACCTCTTGAGTTAATCTCTCATGGCCCTGCATTTGAATTACTGCAAGAGTTTCTTAATTGGCATCTCTTACTCTGTTTCCATTTTTTAATCTCTTTCTATAAAGACACTAGAACAATCTTTTTAAAATGATTTCATGATGGTTCTCCCAAGCAAATACATCTCTAGTAATTTTTTACTACCATGTCAATGTGAAAGTCATCTGCCTGATATGTAAGCTCTCTCAGAATATGATCCTATCCATCATATCAGAACTTAACTTCCGTTGACTCCCACATGCATCCTTACCTAATAAATCAAGTCTTTTTGTCACAACAAAAAGATGACTTTCACAACACAGAAACTTTAGACTTTTCAATTTCCATATATTTCAATGTTTAGCTTCTCTCAAGCTTATTACCTCTTATTAGGTTTGTATTTTCAATGTTTTCTATAAAGCCAGACCCTATAAGAAGCACAATCATTACTGGCTGAATGTATGAATCTATAAAATGGCATCCAGGATATATCCCTTCTATTTTTTTTCACTGCTTCACCATATTTAGGTGTGGTAGAGTAGATAGCATATATGAGTTAGACAGAAGCCATAGGTTTAAATTCTTGATCTTCCATTTAATAGCTTTGGAATATTGGGAACATCTCCAACCTTTTCTGAAATTGAGAAAAAAATTAGTATGTCCCATTGCAAAGATAATATAGATAGTACAGAGAATGTGGAGGGAAAATTAAGAAAAATTTTACCCCTAAATCTGTATTTTTCATTCCTATTGCTGCTATAAAAATTACCATAAACTTAGTGGCTTAAAACAACACAAATTTATCATCTTTTGGTTCTGTAGGTCATAGTCTGAAATGGATCTCATGGAACTGAAATCAAAGTGTTAGCAAGACCACATTACCTTCTCGTAGCTCTAAGGAAGAATGACTGTGGGCTTTTTGCTTGCTTGCTTGCTTGTTTGTTTGTTGCCTTTTCCAGCTTTTAAAGACTGCATTTCAGTTAACAGTTCACTTACCTTTTTCCTCTCGATTATACTAAAAGCAGCAAGAAGAAACCAGGCTGCACCATTCATACTTTGCTTGAAAATCTTAGTAAAGTATCCAAGTTCATCACTTAACAAGTTCTGCTTTCCACGTAACTAAAGGACACAATTCAGCTCAGCTTTCTGCCATTATATAGCAAGGACTTCCTTTTCTTTATTTTTTTTTTTTGACTTCCTTTTCTTTAGTTCCCAATAATGAGTTTCTCTTTTCCACCTTAGCCCTTATTAGCAGCTCCTTTAATTCCCACATTTCTACAAATGTTTTGTTTATGATGACTTAGGTATTCTCTAAGACAGTATGTTTTCTTTACCATGCCCCTTGTCCTCACTAGGAGAGTTGTTAATATCCGTATTTCCACTAACAGTCTGTTCAAGGCAAGGTAGGCTTTTTCATTTATACTTCTCAAAATTCCTCCAGCCTCCACCTATTACCCAATTCCCAAGTCACTTCCATATTTTGAGGTATTTGTCACAGCAGCAGTCTACTTCCAGTTACCAAAATCTCTATCAATCAAGGTTCAACCAGAGAAGCAGAATCAGCAAGAGATATATATTGAAAGATTTATTGCAAAGAACTGACTTACATGATTGTGGAAGCTGGCGAGGTAAGTCTAAAATCCATAGGGCAGGACTTCAGGAAGGGCAGGCTGGAATTCTGTAGGGCTGAAAAGGCTGTGCATAGATGGAATTTCCTTTTCATCATACTTTTAAGGCTTCTCAACAGATTGAATCAAGCCCTCCCAGAATATCTAGGATAATCTCTTTTACTTAAAGTCAACTGATTATGGATTTTAATAACATCCAAATGCCTTCACAGCCACACCTAGGTTTGTGTTTGATTAAATAATTGGGGACTCCAGCCTAGACAAATCAAACATATCACAAGACTATATCATGTACCATTACTCTAACATAATTATGACTTTGTATATTTCCTTTTTTATAAATGTGCCACTATAGCTAATTATATTCATAATGTACACCACTTTGATATCTACTTGTTTTGTGTAACATACTATCATAGAATTTTATAATTCTATAAATAAAATTCTAATTACTGAATATTTTTCCTAGTTAAAATAGTTAATGACTGCATAACATTCAGTCCAGTTCTAATGTCATAATTAACAACTTCCTTCCAGTTTTTACCATTGAAAATTGTACCATAATTAATAATTGCATGTTAATGTTTTTTCTATATTTTTATTTTTAAAGGCGTAAGCCCCAAAATATAATTAGTTCAAAGAATATGAATACATTGATGGAAGCTATGAAGTTACCACATTATTAAATTGGAAAAGTAATAAAATCATCTTTACCTACCTTAAAAGATATAAATTATGGCAAATTTTTAATAAATTGTAAAGATCTCTATAAATGTTAATGAATTATTTTTTTATAATACATTGTGATATAAAATGGAGACTTAATCAGGACTCAGTCAGACAGTAATATTATAGGTTTTGTGGGCCACATATGGTCTCTTTGCACCCACATAACTCTGCTACTGTATTGTGAAAGCCACAGTCAATACGCAAATGCACCAATAAAACTCTATTAAAAAACAAACAGCCAGATTTGACTCATGCCTTAGTTTGCCATATTATGGTATAAATTATTGATTAGTCATTTGGCCAAAAGATCATTTGAAAATATTTGCAATATTTTGAATTAATAAATGAATGAGTGAATGAATGAATGACTCTTCCAAAACCCATATAATTCTCCATTTTATCAATGTATTTTACTTTGTGAATATCATTAAAAACATTATTTATGGTTTCTGCATCATTATTACTACTGCATGTCAGAACCTTTTATAACTTGCAATTTGACTACTTTCCATCACATCTCATCCTTTGCGCCTTTTGAAAAATTTTATTGTTGCTGATATAAAGACCGTATCCCTGTAATTGTTGCATCTTAAAGTGCTCTGACATTAGAAAGAAGACAGAAAACAATCTGGCCTGTAGGTCTTCATGCCCACTGTGTCTCTACCAATATTTTATATACTAATTCTACTAATTCTCTCCCTTATAAGACCTAATAATCCTAAAGATATAGATCCTTAAGAAGCGTAAGTGAAATAAAGAGAGACCTAGAACATCTTGTTTGTCCTCCCATGTTCTTTTTTTCCTATGACACATGCTCTTTGGCCCAGAATAATAGATGAAATCTCCAGGTGAGGTGAGATTTCCTTTACTCATCAGGAAACATTTAAGTTACAAAACATCTCCATTTTATACTCCAGAGAGGTGTATACCTTATATGACATTTTCCAGAGACCTATACTTTCATAAACCCATAGACTTCAGGTTTATTTACTATCAATAATTTTTAGCCAGGAACATTCTGTTAAAATCATTCTATAAACAGCTCTTTCTCTTTAGGAAATTTCACTCAGTTTTTGTTGTTGTTGTTGCTGTTGTTGTCTGTTTGTTTTACCCAGAGGTCCAGCTGAAAAGGAGATTGGGCGAAGTCATCTACCTTCTCCCTTGCTCCCTCACCACCACCTCAGGAACACCCTTCTGGAAAAGGGAGCAAATGGATCACAGCCCAGCTGCCTTAACTTCTTTCATACTCACAATATACTGGAGAATAAAGAAGGTTATGTTTTTTTTTCCTATTGTATGTGCTCAGACAAGTTTTCTCAGAAACTTGTATAAATAATAAACACTATATAAATGCCATGGAAAATATATGTTTCTCTAAAAAGTGAGATGTTGTCATTTATTATAGAATATTGTAGTAGACCTGTAATGGCTCAAAAGGATAAATATGGGTTACTGGGAATAGGATCAATCAAAATACAGGAGAAATTAAAGGCATTATACTTTGGCTCTCTTTTATTAAAGTACTCTTTTTTTAAAAAAGATTATTTATTTGAGAGAGAGAGAGTATGTGAGAGAGACAGCACAAGCAGAGGGAGTTGAAGAGGGAGAGGGAGAAACAGGTTCCTTGCTTAGCAGGGAGCCTAATGTGGGGCTCGATCCCAGGACCCTGAGATGATGACCTGAGCTGAAGGCAGACGCTTACCTGACTGAGCCACGCAGACACCCCTAAAGGACTCTTTATATAACAGCAGAGTCAAAAGAACACTGTTGTGGAGTGATAATCATCTATATGTCTTTCCCCTTTCCACTACTTTCTGATTTCCTTAATGGCTCACCTGTTCACCATTTTATATCTGGAGCTGATAAAACAGTAGATAATCAGTAAATATTTTGAATTAATAAATGAATGAATGAGTGAATGAATGAATGACTCTTCCAAAACCCATATAATTCTCCATTTTATCAATGTATTTTACTTTGTGAATATCATTAAAAACATTATTTATGGTTTCTGCATCATTATTACTACTGCATGTCAGAACCTTTTATAACTTGTGGTATATGAAGGAATACTTGTCTTATAAACTATGCTCAGTTTAGGAAAATACATACTCTAAAGTCTAAAAAAACATTAATTACTTAAGCAGACATTTCTGAAAATATGACAAAACACATGTTCTCCAAATTGTGCTTAATATTTGATTTATAATAGAAGTCCAGACATAAGCTTACCACTGAGTCTACCTTAAAATATTTGAAAATTCTGGGTGAGCCCATACAAAATATCAATTTTCCCAGAACTATTTCTCAGTTATGATATTTGACACTCGAAATAACACCTTTCTTCATAGGCTTAATCAGTGAAGAAACAAGTGAATAGGCAGATGGTACCACTATAGCCATGAATTCCTCTTTATTCAACATCTTTAATACTTTTTTTGTCATTTGGAAAATAAACCTTAGTTTATTTCATAATATAACTATTTCTTTGAACTTAACTTTATTTTCTGCTTTAGAGAACAAACAACTCCTAGGTGTGAAATGAAAACATTATTTATTAACTAAGAGACTGGAAACTGTCAAACTGAAGGGAGAAAGGATATTTTAACATGCTTATGGGACTCTTCAGTTGTTAATATTAAGAAAGTGCCACCTCAGGCCACTTGAGTGGCCCAGTCAGTTCAAAGTCTCACTCTTAGTTTCAGCTCAGGTCATGATCTCAGGGTCCTCAGATTGGGCCCCATGTGGGGCTCTGCACTTAGTTGAGAGCCTGCTTGAGATTCTCTCTCTCTCTCTCTGTCTGCCCCTCCCCTCACTCTCTCTCTCTCAAATAAATAAATAAATCTTAAAAAAAACACAGTGCCATGTCATCATTCCATTAATTGGGGAGGAACTATGCTGGAAGAGCAGGGATATATGAACCCTGCATTTTGGAACATGAACCTTGATCCAAATAAGTCCCTGATATTATAATGTTTGCGTCCACAATGTGACATATCAATAAATCATGCATCAAGAGACAAAAATCAAAGAATTTTTTTAAAAACTTATTTTAAATTTTTTTTATTAATTTTCACAGACATCTTCTGTAGTTGTAAAGTACCTTGACATCATCAACTGTGAAATATGCGGTGATTGGAAGTTCTGTTAGCTTTCTCCCACATTCATGAAACCTATCAGGAGAGGAAACAATTTTCTCTATTTTCATTTTTAGGAGCCTCCCTTCATTTTCTCTTAAGACCTTCTTTCTCACTATTCTTGATCCAAATTAATGTAATCAGAAGTCCAGTTTCACATGAAAAAAAGTACTTCTATTTACCACTAACTCTTCTCTTAATATTCATGCAATTGGGATTCCAATTCTGTTTATTTGGCCTCAGAAATGATTCTCAGTTCAGGCTTCTCCTCTCCTTATCATGCCAGTTCTTTAAGGCACAAACTCATCATCATTTTCATAGGCCAGCGTTTCTCAATCTCAGCACTATTGACATTTTGAGCTGTATAACTCTTTTATCAAATCAGGAGGAGCTGCCTTGTGTACGATGTTCAGCAGCATCATGGGCCTCTATCAACCAGATGCCAGAAGCCCTCTACCTCCACTACCATCATCCAGTAGTGAAAATAAAGAATGTCCTAGATATACCAAATATATACCTTGCAGGCCCAAATCACCTGTAATTGAGAACCACTGTCCAAAAGTAGACACTGATCTGGCCCTGCATAACAAAGCTTATAAGCAAGACCCAAAAGAACTAAATTATTTCCAAGAACAAAGCACAAGAATATTTATAAAAATATAAACACAGACAGCACTCAAAGTAAAAATGACAATGTCTGGAATCTAATAAAAAATTTCCAGACATTCAAAGAAACTGAAAAATAGAACCCATTATGACATGAAAAATTAATTAATTGAAACATACCTTGAAATGATACAGGTCACAGAATTAATAGACAAAGACAATAAAATAGTTATTATAATTGTATTACATACATTCAAAAAGCTATAGGAAATATGGGATATATAAGTAGAAACATGTGAGAAAAGACTCAAACTTCTAGAGATAAAAATCAAAATGTTTGCAACAAGAATACATTAAACAGGATTAATAGATAAGACATTGCAGAAGAAAAAACAATGTTGAACTTAAACATATAGCAACAGAAACAAACCAAAATAAAATACAGAAAGAAAAAAAATCTAGAAAAAAATATTGGACAGAGATTTAGAGAACTCAATATAGTCAAATATATGTGCAATTAGAGTTCCTGAAAGAGAGGAAGGAATAGAGAAAAGAACAAAAATCCTTAAAGAAACAAAGGCCAAACATTTTCCAAATTTGATGAAAGGTATAAATCTACAGAATCAAGATGCTCAAGGAACCCCTAGCATGGGAAACAGAAGAGAACTACACTATGGTATATCGTAATCAAATTAATTTTAAAAAGTGATGAATAAAAATATTAAAAGCAGCCATAAGAAAAAGACATATAACATAAAGAGCCACAAAGATTAAGTTGGCACTGCTGCCAACTTTTTCATTGTAAGCATAGCAAGTTAAACTTACAGAGAAACACCATTTTTACAGTATTTTTAACCCTTTTGAAAAACAAAAGAAAAATAAGCTTTTCTAGATTTTATCACCAGTAGACCTGCAATCTGATATATTTTAAAGAAAACCCTTCAGACAGAAGGAAAATAAGGATAGAAATAAGGAATATCAGAAATGGCAACCATCTCTATAATTGAGACTTTTTTTCTTACTATACTTAAATCTTAATAAATGATTATTAACTATTCAAAGGAAAAATAATAAAAATGCATTGTGATATATATAACGTATATAGAAGTAAAATACATGACAAAAAACAGTACAGAGGTCAAGGGGGCAAAAATGAAACTATACTGTCATAAGTTTCTTATAATCTATGTGAATTGATATAACATCAAATGAAGACAGAATGTAGAAATGAAACAAGTATACTACAAATTCTAAGGCAAATACTAATATAACAACAAAGAGTGATATCTAATAAGCTAGCAAAGGGGATGAAATAGAACCATGAAAATATCAAATTATATTAAAAAAAGGAAATAGGGCGCCTGGGTGGCTCAGTTGGTTAAGTGACTGCCTTCAGCTCAGGTCATGATCCCAGGGTCCTGGGATCGAGTCCCGCATCGGGCTCCCTGCTCTGCGGGGAGCCTGCTTCTCCCTCTCCCACTCCCCCTGCTTGTGTTCCCTCTCTCACTGTGTCTCTCTCTGTCAAATAAATAAATAAAATCTTAAAAAAAAAAATAAATAAATAAATAAATAAATAAATAAAAAAAATAAAAAAAGGAAATAAAAGAAAGTAAACAAAGAACAGATGGGATACACAGAAAACCAGTACTCAGATGAAAGATTTAATTGCAACTATATGATTAGTAACAGTAAATATAAATGATCTAAATACTCCCATTAAAAGTCAGACTGTCAAGTTAAATTTAAAAAGGAAGACCAAGTTACATATTGCATATAAAACTCCTTTAAATATAAAAACACAAATACATTATAAGTAAAAGCATGGAAAAACATATATTCTACTAACTAATCAAAGTAAAGCTGGAGTGGCTAAATTAATATCGGAAATGGAGATTCAGAGAAAAAACATTACTAGGAATAAACTAGGTTATTTCATAACAAGAGGTCAATTCTTCAAGAGGACATAATAATTATGTTTATATACTAATAACACAGTTACAAAATTTCTGAATCAGGGGCACCTGGGTGACTCAGTTGGTTAAGCGTCTGCCTTTAGCTCAGGTCATGATCCCAGGGTTCTGGGATCGAGCCCTGCATCAGGCTCCCTGCTCGGCGGGAAGCCTGCTTCTCCCTCTCCCACTCCCCCTGCTTGTGTTCCCTCTCTCGCTGTCTTTCTCTCTCTGTGTGTCAATTAAATAAATAAAATCTTTAAAGAAAAATTCCTGAATCAAAAGCTGATTGAACTGCAAGGAGAAACAGAAAAATCCGCAATTACAGGTACATATGTCAACATCCCTTTCATAAAAATTGATAGAACACATAGAAAATAAGGAAATTTAGGTAGTTTAAAGTGCACATAAAACATTTAATGATACCGCTCATATTGTGAGTTATAAAACAAATCTCAATAAATATAAAAGGATCCACATTATACAAAGTATACTATATGACCACAATGCAAATAAATGAGATAATAGTAACAGAAATATACGAGGAAAAATGCCTAATTTTGCAAACCAAATAACAATGTATACATTCAATCCAGTGCAAAGGGGGAAGAAAAGAAAAGTATTCAAGCTATAAAGGAAGAACTAAATTTGTCTTTTTTATTTTAAAGACTTCATTTATTTATTCGTCAGGGTCGGGGAGAGAAGGCACAAGCAGGGGGAGTGGCAAGCAGAAGTAGAAGCAGGCTCCCCGCTGAGCAAGGAGCCCAATGTGGGACTTGATCCCAGGACCCTGGGATCATGACCTGAGCCGAAGGCAGACGCTCAACTGACTGAGCCACCCAGGCATCCCCTAAATTTGTCATTATTTGCAGACAACATGATTGCCTATGTACAAAAGCATAAAGAATCTCTAAAAAATCTTCTAGATATAATAACTGAGTTAATCAGGGTGGGAGGATATATGGTCAATAGAGAAAAATAATTTGTACTTCAGCAGAATAGCAAAGAACAATTAGAAATGGACATTGTAAAAAATTTAAATTATAACACCAAATATATGAAATGCTTAGAAAGAAATATGACCAAACATGAGAAGACCTATATACTAAAATTGACAAAACTTGTTAAGAGAATTTCTAAAAATATAAATAAATGGAAACTTATACTATGCTCATAGATCAGAAAATTCAACACTTTTAGGTAACATTTATCTTATTGATCAATTCATCATATCAATGCAATCCCATTCATAACATCAGCAGATTTCTTATAGAAATTGACAAACTGATTTTTTTTAAGATTTTATTTATTTATTTGACAGAGAGAGACACAGTGAGAGAGGGAACACCAGCAGCGGGAGTGGGAGAGGGAGAAACAGGCCCCCCACGGAGCAGGGAGCCCCAAGGTGGGACTCAATCCCAGGACCCCAGGACTATGACCTAAGCCGAAGGCAGATGCTTAACGACTGAGCCACCCAGGAGCCCCCAAACTGATTCTAAAATTCATATGAAAATGCAAAAGACTGAAGAGACAACTCTGAAAGAGAAGAATAAAGTTGGAGGAGTTTCACTATCCAATGTTGAGTTAGTATAATGCCATATAATCAAGAAAATGTGCATAAAGGCAGACAAACAGATCAATGAAACAGAATAGAGTTCAGAAATAGACACATCTATAGATAGCAAAGGTTTTCTACATAGTCTTTTCAGCAAATTTTGCTGGAACACTTAGCTATCTATATCAAAAAATTGTTTTATTTTTGTGTTTTAACAAAAAACAACTTTGATCCATGCCTTGAACCATATAGAAACATTAATTCAAAACATACCAGTGATTTAAATGTAAAACCTAAAAATTTAACGATTTCTCAAAGTGCAAAAATTAAAAATAACTCCAATTTTTTTAATGTACAAATTTTTTTTTTGTTTCAAGTTTTTATTTAAGTTCCAATTGGTTAACATAGTGTAGTATTAGTTTCAGGAGTGGAATTTAGTGATTCATCACTTAATTTTAACACCCAATGCTCATCACAATGAGTGCCCTCCTTAATACCCATCACCCATTTAACTCATCCCTTCACCCACCTCCTAGTTTGTTCTGTATAGTTAAGAGTCTGTTTTATGGTTTGCCTCTCTCTTTTTTTTCCCCTACATTCATCTGTTAGTTTGTTCTCTATAGTTGAGTTTGTTTTATGGTTTGCCTCTCTCTTTTTCTTCCCCTACATTCATCTGTTAGTTTGTTCTCTATAGTTGAGTTTGTTTTATGGTTTGCCTCTCTTTTTCTTCCCCTACATTCATCTCTTCTGTTTCTTAAATTCCACATATGAGTGAAGTCATATGGTATTTGTATTTCTCTGACTGACTTATTTCACTTAGCATAACACACTCTAACTCCGTCCATGTTGTTGCAAATGGCAAGATTTCATTCTTTTTTATGGTGAGTAATATTCCAGTGTGTGTGTGTGTGTGTGTGAGTGTGTGTGTGTATACATATACCATATCTTCTTTATCCATTCATCAGTCTATGGACATGTTGGGTCTTTCCATAATTTGGTTACTGTTGATAATGTTGCTATAAACATCAGGGTGCATGTGTCCCTTCAATTCAATTATTTTTGTATCCTTTGGGAAATATCTAGTAGTGCAATTGCTGGGTCATAGGGTAGTTCAAATTTTAACTTTTTGAGGAACCTCCATACTGTTTTCCAGAAACTGGCTGTACCAGTTTGCTTTCCCACCAACAGTGCAAGAGGGTTCCCCTTTCTCTACATCCTCACCAAACACCTTGTTTCTTGTGTTGTTGATTTTAGCCATTCTAAGAGGTGTGGGGTGATATCTAATTGTAGTTTGGATTTGCATTTCCCTGATAATGAGTGATGTTGAGCATCTTTTCATGTATCTGTTAGCCATCTGTATGTCATCTTTGGGAGAATGTCTATGCATGTCTTCTGCCCATTTCTTAACTGGATTATTTGGTTTGGGGTATTGAGTTTGATAAGTTCTTTATATATTTTTGACACTAACCCTTTAGCAAATATGTCATTTGCAAATATCCTCTCCCATTCCATAGGGTGTCTTTTAGTTTTGTTGATTGTTTCCTTCACTGTGCAGAAGATTTTATCTTGATGAAGTCCCAATAGTTCATAGAATTTATCCATTTCTTCCAGATTGTCTAATTTGTTGGCATATAATTTTTCATAATATTCTTATAGTTTTTTGTATTTCTGTGGTGTTGGTTGTGATCCCTCTTCTCCCATTTGTGATTTTATTTGGGTCCTTCCTCTTTTCTTTTTGAGAAGTCTGGCTCAGGGTTTATTATTATTTATTTTTTTAAAGATTTCATTTATTTATTTGACAGAGAGAGAGAGAACAAGTAGGCAGAGAGGCAGGCAGAGGCAGAGGGAGAAGCAGGCTCCCCGCCGAGCAGGGAGCCCAATGTGGGGCTCGATCCCAGGACCCTGGGATCATGACCTGAGCCGAAGGCAGCGGCCTAACCGACTGAGCCACCCAGGTGCCCCCGGGGTTTATTAATTTTATTAATCCTTTCAAAGAATCAGCTTCTGGTTTCATTGATCTGTTCTACTGTTTTTGTTTGTCTGTTCCTGTATCATTTACTTCTGCTCTAATCTTTATTATTTCCATTCTTTGGCTGGCTATAGGCTTCATTTGTTTTTCTTTTTCTAGCTCCTTTAGGGGTAAGGTTAGATTGCATATTTGAGATTTTTCTTGCTTCTTGAGGTAGGTTTGTATTGCTATATACTTCCCTCTTATGACTGCTTTTTCTGCATCCCAAAGGTTTTGGACTGTTGTGTTTTCATTATCATTCTTTTCCGTGTATTTTTTTATTTCTTCTTTAATCTCCTGGTTGACCATTCATTCTTTAGTAGGATGTTCTTTAACTTCCATGTATTTGTGGTCTTTCCAGGTTTTTTTTGTGGTTGACCTCAAGATTCAGAGTGTTATGGTCAGAAAATATGCATGGTATGATCTCAATATTTTTGTACCAGTGAGGCCTGATTTGTTACCTACTATGTGATCTATTCTGGACAGCATCCCAGGTTCACTTGAAAAGAATGTGTATTCTCCTGCTTTAGGATGAAATGTTTTGAATATATCTGTTAAGTCCATCTGATCCAGTGTGCCATTTAAAGCCACTGTTTTCTTGTAGATTTTCTGCTTAGATGATCTGTCCATTGGTGTAAGTGGGGTATTAAATTTCCCTACTATTACTGTATTCTTATCAATAAGTTCCTTTATGTTTGTTATTAATTATTTTATATATTTTGGTGCTCCTGAGTTGGGGCATAAATGTTTATAACTGTTGGATCTTCTTGTTGGATAGACCCCCTTCTTCATCTCTTGTTACAGTCTTTGGTTTAAAATCTAGTTTGGAGGCGCCTGGGTGGCTCAGTCGTTAAGCGTCTGCCTTCGGCTCAGGTCGTGATCCCAGGGTCCTGGGATTGAGCCCCACATCGGGCTCCCTGCTCCGCGGGAAGCCTGCTTCTCCCTCTCCCATTCCCCCTGCCTGTATTCCCTCTCTCGCTGTGTCTCTCTCTGTCGAGTGAATAAATAAAATCTTTAAAAAAAATAAAAAATAAATAAAATATAAATAAAATCTAGTTTATCTGATATAAGTATGGCTAGTCTAGCTTTCTTTTAACGTCCATTAGCATGATAAACGGTTCTCCATTCTCTCACTTTCAATCTTCAGGTGTCTTTAGGTCTAAAATGAGACTTCTGTAGGAGGCATATAGATAGGTCTTATTTTTTTATCCATTCTGACACCCTATGTCTTTTGACTGGAGCATTTAGTTCATTTACTTTCAGAGTAATTATTTATTAATTAAATTTAGTGCCATTTTATTACTTGTTTTGTCATTATTTTTGGAGATTTTCTCTGTTCCTTTCTAGTTTTTGTTGCTTTTGGTCTTTCTTTCCCACTCAAAGAGTCTCCTTTAATATTTCTTGCAAGGCTGGTTTAGTGGTCACAAACTCCTTTAGTTTTTGTTTATCTGGGAAACTCTTTATCTTTCCTTCTATTCTGAATGACAGCCTTGCTGGATAGACTATTGTTGGCTGCATATTTTCCCCATTCAGCATGTGGAACATATCATGCCACTCTCTTCTGGCCTGCCAAATTTCTCTGTAGAGGTCTGTTGCTAATCTTATTTGTCTTCCCTTGTAAATTAGCGACTTCTTTTATCTTGCTGCTTTTAGGATTTTTTCTTTATCTCTCTGTTTTGCAAATTTCCTACAATATGTCTTGGTGTTGGCCTGCTTTTGTTGATTTTGATGGGAGTTCTCTGTGCCTCCTGGATTTGGATGTCTGTTTCCTTCCCCAGATTAGGTAAATATTCAGCTATAATTTCCTCAAATAAACCTTCTGTCCCCTTTCCCCTCTCTTCTTCCTGGGACTCCTGTGATATGTTATTGTGCTTTATGGAGTCACCGAGTTCCCTAAGTCTACATTCATGATCTAATATTTTTCTTTCCCTCTTCTTTGCACTTCATTATTTTCCATAATTTTATCTTTTATATCACTTATTCATTCCTCTGCTTCTACCATCCTTATGGTCATTACATTCAGTCAGTTTTGAATCTTGGTTATTGCATTTTTCATTTCAGCATGACTAATATTTACGTCTTTGATCTCTGTGGTAAGGGACTCCCTGATGTCTTCTATGCTTTCCTCAAGCTCAATGAGTATCCTTATGACTGTTGCTTTAAATTCTGTATCAGGCTTATTACTTATATCTGCTTCAGTTAGATCCCTGGCCATGACCTTTTCTTGTTCTTTCTTTTGGGATGAATTCCTCCATATTGTCATGTCATCTAGGTCTCTGTCTTCTTTTGTGTGTTAGAAAAGCCTGTTATGTTTCCTGCTCCTGAGAGTAATGTTTTTATATAGAAGAGGTCATATACTGTCCAGGGCCTTGTGATTCAGGAAACGTCTCTGTGTGTGCTGTGTGCACTCTGCTGCTATGTTTTACCAGCTATTTCCCTCAGGTCAGTCTTCTGTAGAGTTCCTCCTTGTGGCAGTGGGGAGTGTTTGGACCTTGGCCAGAGTGTGGTGAGTTTTAACTAAGTGTGATCTTGTCTGCTTGTTAAAAGAGACCTCATGCTACTTCCAATAGAGCTGAAGCTTTGCAGAACTCTATGGTCAGTAGATGTGGTGCATGCAGGGAGGTTTGTTCTGCTCTTCTAGAGGAGGGGCCTGCTGCTCTGGTTGTCAGGCCCACTTGTCCGAGAAAAGCAGCACCTACAGAGTGCAGTGGGGTGGGCCTGGTATAAGCAGCTTAGCCCGCCGCTGTTGGCGCTGTGCTGATACTGAAATTAGTGTATGTTGAGGTTGGGGGGGGGCAGAGGGGAGATAGAAATGGTGCCAGCCTCCTTCCTGGGCCTTGGAGAGAGGAGTTTGCACCTGCTGGGGAAGCCCTCCCAGCAGAGTGAACAATCTCCCCTCATGTGTCCCATGTGTCCCTCAGATCCCTGCCTTCACCTGTCTGTGTTTGGGCTGCCTGCCCACCTGGCACTGCACTGCACCTGTGTTCTATCCAAGATAGGCTGGCTGAGTTTTAAAACTTTAGGGACCTGGTGTGGTGTGGACCCACACTGGTCCTCTGGGAGTCTCAACGCATTGGGACTGATGCAGCTTTGTCCCAGAAGGGCATATGCACCAAAGTGCAGGGGTGGGGATTTTGGAGTAAAGCGCAGCAAAGAGCTGATGTCCAAGTAAACCACCATCAGCAGGTGTCTCTGTGCCTATGCTGAGGGACAGCAGAGGGTAATGGCACCCACTAGCTCTTTTGTTCCCGGAGAGGAGGTGCCACCTCTCCCAGATACACTCCAAGAAGGAGGAATCGTCTCTCCCAGTGCATCCCAGGGGATCCTCAGATTGCACAATCTGCCACCAGGCTATCTGCCTCCTTCTCCATAGGCACACTGCAATGCACTCAGGGCTCCACATCAGCCACACCATGGATGTCTAAAACTCTAGTCTTTGATGGGGTACCTGGGTGGCTCAGTTGGTTAAGTGGCACCTGGGTGGCGAAGTCGGCTAAACAGCTGCCTTCAGCTCAGGTCATGATCCCAGCATCCTGGCATCGAGCCCTGCATTGGGCTCCTGCTCAGCAAGGAGCCTGCTTCTCCCCCACTTGTGCTCTCTCTCTGTCAAATAAATAAATAACATCTTAAAAGAAAAAAGAAAACCTCTAGTTTTTGAGTCCTGCTGGTTGTAAAACCTCACAAAAATCAGCCCCTCGTTTTCCCAGTCAGTGATTTTGGGGAAGTGTTTTCCTTGTGCGATCCCCTATGTGCTCCTTTCTCTCACTTTCTCCCTCTCTTCATAACCAGGGCTCCCTCCTCTCCACAGCACCTGAGATTCGTTTCTCTCCCAAACCACACCTCTGCATCTCCTACTTTCCACAATGTGGCCTCTCCCTTTAGTTGTGTGGTGGTTGTTTTTTGTTTTTTTGTTTTTTCTGTCAACCCTCTGATTGATTTCTTGGGTATTCAGAATGACTTGATATTTATCTAGCTATGTTTGAGGGATGGCTAGGGTCCTCCTACTACTCTGTCATCTTAGCTCCTCCCCCAAACATACAAATTATTTTAACAGAGAATTCACCAAAGTATATCAAAGCATTGAAAAGTTGAAAAGATGCTCAACAGTATTAGCTGAGCAAAGGAAAAGATGTCAACATCATTAGTCATTACATAAAACACAAATTAAACCCTCAGTATGATACTACACATTACCACCCATATTTAAAACAGGTTTTCTTAATCTAGGCACCACTGACATTTTGGTCAGGATAAGTCTTTGTTGTTGGAGGCTGTGTTTTGCATTGCAGGGTTCAGCAACAGCCTTGGCCTCCAGGCATCAGCAGCACACTCCCCCCTCCAACATTGGCCAGTCACTGACAAATGCTTCCTGCGGACAAAATCACCCCAGATGAGAACCACTGACCTATACTACTTCCAAAATGTTCTCACTGTTATTAGTCTTGCCTCACTTCCCCCTGCCCTATACAACCACCCAACTTATCCTCTAAAAACCAATCTGATTATATGAATCTGTCCTTTTAAAGACTTCTGGTACTTAACTGCCTTTTAGGCACAAGTCCTATATTTTTTGCCTCTTTGCTTGTTTACTTATATATCTTCTTCACCTTCCTTTTCCATGACTTCTCATATATAGACTCTGGGTTATAATAAGTGAGAGCTCCTTGCTGAGTATATGCATCCTTTTGTGCTTTTGCAGTTCAGAGCATTTGGGCATAGTGCTTCTTCCCCACAGAATACTGTCCTGTCACTATATTCATTCTCATTGGGAAGAAATCTCTGTCTGAAATCCTGCATTACTTAGAGTACATCTCTGTGAAAACCTTACTCCTTACTACAAAGCAGTATTATATTCAGGTTCTCAGAGTGCAACTACCAGAATATAGGTGAGAAAAAAAAGAAAGCTTTATTTGTTGTTAGCATGAGGGTCTATCTGAAAGTGGGAGTGTATGTGCTCTCTGGCAGTGAGCAAAGGTTTATGTGTTACCTGCACATAAGGGGGGGGTGCTAAGATTAGTTCATTGTTCCCAGTAATCACTTAAAAGATGTCCTCAGAGAATAAGCAAGTCCAGGAAAAATACATTGGGTGGTCTTGGACTTTTCAAAAACACAGCAATTTAGGCCCTAGGCTTGCAATTCTTTGTTACATAAGAGTTGTAGAAATTTGTTAAATCTAAGTTATTAGCTTCATATGATGGGTTTCCATAGCACATATTTTTAATATAATAGTTTTTTCATACATTCTTATTTCCCCAATTCAGTTATGAATTCCTCAAAAGCAAAGCCAGGGTCCAATTTGTTTGTTTTATCCTTAGTGTAGCACTGACCACGTATGGCTGTATTGTGCATGCTGCTCAAAGACACTCAGGCAAGATGGTCACTGGTGGCTGAAACCCAATGTGTGTGCCCTACTGAAGAGCTGCTACCACTAGAGAAGGGAAGCCTTCTCTGAACTGTAAAAAGGCACCAATGAGCTAATCATGATGCTGCTCTATGTCTAGTGTAGCTCATAATAGTTACTCAATTAAAGCTTGTTTAAATTCAGATTCCTCTCTCGGACAAATGAAAGATTCAGGGCTATGTCCAGGCCAGCCATCTCAGAACATCATGCCTTAAAGTGGCAGGTAGAAAAGTTAAAACAGATATAAAAATGAGGATTGATACGTAAGGTCAGGCATGGAGAGAGTGGTTCAGAAGGGTAAACTGGATGAAAAGTCAGGAAACATTACAGAGATACTGACGTACAGAGAGGTGACACTGATGATGGTAGTAATAGTCTAAATTAATTTTCTTCTGTTGAATTTTCACCTTTAATAAAGTGAAGAGAAATAAACAACTGACCTCAAAGACTTAATATAAAGTACTTTAATAGCTATTTACATAAGAACACAGTGACATTAATTAATGAAAAGCAATGTGCAAAAAGAAATTAAAAAAACACTTTTTAGTTAAAGAGATGAATAATATAAAGATAAAATAGATGTGAAAAATTTCATTTAACTCTAAACTTTAAAAAGGGAATAATACAGGTTTAGACCAAATGTTTTGGCAAAGCTAAAATTTTAGTGAAATCTGATAATGGCCAAGTATTTTATGCTTTTGCAAAGTCAATTGGCTAAGAATCAAAACAAATTTTCACTTGGAAATTGCAGTCTTTATAGTGAGGCTACCTCTTACCAAACATCATTTAATTCATTGAATACAGTTCCATAAACTTGAAAAGTCTAATAAAGATTTTGACAAACTCTGGGAACAGTGAGGAAATACTGGGTCATCCAAACCCTAGAAAGGATTATTCTTGATTTTACCTTTTTTTAAAAAACAGTATCATATGGGGTTTTCTAAAAAATAATCGTTGCATAGAGAATGTCAGATTATATTCCATGAATCCTAGATTATATCCCAGGTAGGCTATATTTGGGGTAGACATGAGTACATATTATTTTCATGTTTGATAATAAGAACAGCCACCAGATATCTTGTCACTTGCGTGTCAAAGAGGGTCCTACCAAGAAATAAATGTCACACATACATTTGAGGAAATGTTTTAAAAAAAAAAATGGGTAGGTTTTAGGGAAAACACAAGGGATAGTTTGTATCAATCAGCAGCTATTTCAATACATTATCTCAGGTTTTTGTGAATCTGAATTACATGGAAACTTCAGCATTCAGGTACATGTATGCCTTGCTTCTGAGAGCCTATAACTGGTGGTCTCAGAGCCAGGAGAAATTGCCTTACCTGTAGAATTTCCCTGCCAACATAAAAAAAAAAAAATGTTACATTCTTCCAACTTAACAAAGAAAATGACACAAGGTATCTATCACAAGAACTACTTCAATGTTGTATGTCCAACGCATGGTGAGTCCTGCTAATATCATTGAATAGTTTTTCCCTAGGGCTTCTTTTTAGTTGGCTATGAGATTTTAAAACTCTGAAGAGATATATTCTACATTGTTTATGATACAAGCCCCAATAAGTACTGACAGCCTCATCATGTTGACTTTTAGTTCCAAATGGTTCTATCCCAAAACTTCTTAGTTTCTTCTACAAAGGCAAACATCAGCTGCTATACTACTTATCACAACAGTCATATATTATGTACTTTAAATAGTTTTTGTAGGCCATAAATTAAAACAAGATGCCTAAAGTTTGAATAAAGTTGTACATGTGCAGTACCATATGGTAAAATGCACTCAGGATGGATTTCTCAAACTTGGACCATGTGTTCTGCATTATCCAGTAAGGACCATTCTCTCCCATAAGGCTAGCATATAGAAACTCTAAAAGGACACTGTCATTGGCATCACTGGGTGTTAGAATGCATATACCTTTACTTAAGGTGGTCTTTAACTTGACATCATATTATCATGCAGTCTCTTGAAGTTACTTTGTGGTGAATCTCAGCATTGCTGACTCAGAAGTGTTCAAAGATGGGATAATGAAAAACACCAATTTTTACTCACAAGACTTAGTCATAATAGATTTCTTAAGAGAGATCAAAATTAATGATTTTACCAAAGCATGTATCCATTCACTTATGTCATTTCTCAAGTGTAATTCAGATCCCAGCTTTCAGTGGCCCAATTATATAAAGTTTCATGTAATATTTAAAGACTAAGTTCAACTATGCCTTTCCTTAAGTAAGTAATGGATTGAAATGCCATGTCACTAAATACCTTCCTTTTCTTTATTGATCATATTCTGCCAAATACCTTTACAAAGATACTCCAAATTTGAAGACTGCCATGAATATAATAATAGCATTTAGATAAATTATTATATATATGTATGTATTTACGTTATTTTCATTTATTTCACCTTACACTGAGAATTCCCTGCATTATTTGCCATCAGTTTGCTACAGGTCTCTGATCACTCAAAGAGAATGATTTAATTACTCATGCAGACCTATATTTGATAGGAAATAGGCTTCTATAAATATGAAAAAAATATAAAGAAGAGGGATGAGATTTCAGATAAACAGACTGTCTTCTCTGTCTTTCATTGCTTACATAAAAAAGATTAGAACTTGAGCAGCCCAGTATCTCTCTACTCTTCCTGACAGACCAACAAGCAGCTATATTTTGAAGCCTTTATCAAGCTCCTGAATTCTGGTCAGCTGAGCCACAAAAAGTATAGAATTATGAGCAATAACAAGAGTCCAGTATCATTTTAAAAAGTTAATGAATGAATTAAGAAACTGAGGCTGTTTGACATTTCTTAAAATATTTGTTTGGGGTTTGTCATTATTATCTTGTAAATGAATGAATGCTTCTTTGCAAATTCAG
Source organism: Neomonachus schauinslandi (assembly GCF_002201575.2). NCBI lineage: Eukaryota > Metazoa > Chordata > Mammalia > Carnivora > Phocidae > Neomonachus > Neomonachus schauinslandi. The sequence goes on along the minus strand of NC_058406.1, from coordinate 130,713,586 downwards.
TACATAAAAACACTTCAACCTACACCAGTGCTAATGATCATGAGAAACATTTTGACTGTTCCTTTTCAAAGTGACCATTAAGAAAAACTAGAGAACATGAGATGCCTCCATTCTAAAAGGATATCAAATTTAAAAAATATAAAAACACTAAATAACAACAACAACAAAATAATTCTATATGAAGGTGTGGCTTTCTAGATTGATACTAGATTAAGCTCTCTGCTATTACCACAGTATTTATCAGGAAACATATTATATTCATGAGTATTCCAAGAATGCATCTATATAGGAATTCAACTCCTTTGTTTCCTGTCTTTGCTTTGATCTCCTCCAGCATTATGATTTAATTTAATGAAATTTTTATTTGGGGGAGCAGGAGATGTTTTGTATATCAAAACAAGTTTTCTGAATTAACAAAACAGTATTTTTTTATTTTATATTTTGATTTTATAATTTCACTTCCTAAACTCTTCAAAACTAAGATTTTACTTATAAATAATTCTTTTAAATCAACATGGAAGACTTCATACACTGTTTCTTCATTTTGATGGCCAGGATTGTTAAAAAGGAAGATGTACAGCACCCATTTTTATTATGGCCATAAATTTAAATTAGACTTTAGAAAAAAAGGCAAAGAACTGTTAGTAGGAAAACCTGGCCTGGCATCCCAGCCACCTCTGTGGAAATGCTGATTCCATCTATTAAAGGCATTGAAGAAAGGACTCCTGAGAAGGAAAGAAAGAAAATGAACAAACACATCCAATAGAGCACATACTTCAGGATGGGGATATGACAAGGGGTAGTTTTTGTCATGTGGAATTTGAAGCTCTGTGGAGATGTCAATATGCTGTTGGATTTGGATGTCAGGAACTCAGGAGATGATTCTCAGTTTAGATATGCAGATTTGCCAACCATTTGACTACAGATAGTAATTAAAACCATGAAAGTATATTAGTTTGCTATTGGAGAATGGAATGAGATGAAAAGAGAGCCTAAGAGAACATTTAAAAATACGGCAATTTGAAAAATAAATTTGTCAATACAGACTAAGAGTTATATAAACATTCATACTTAATGCAAAAATATAACTTAGGAATTTATCCGCAAAACTAATCCTTCATTCAGAAATAATCCAATGTTTGAAAAATAATTTAAAAAATCAATTTAAACAAAAATAGAGGAATGGTTACAACTGATATTATATCCATTTAAAAATATAATATATATATAGTCATTGACTTTTTATAAAAGTGTTTTAGTAACACAGACAACTATCATAATATAAATGAAAAAAAGACTATGAAATCACTCATGAAATTTGAGCCCAATTAGCTAAAATACATCCACACACATATGCACACAAAAGAAACTCTTAAAAAGTATTCCCAGTGTTTCTCTCTCAGAAAAAGATCTTAGTTATATTCTAATCAATTTCAAATTTCCTACAAAAATCCCTATTTTTATTTTGACAACCAAAATGTTCAATATTTTTATAGGCAGTGCCTCTCTTTTTCTATGGTGTTCATTTTGTTTTAATTTGTGATGGGCTCTCCTGGTCTACAAAAGTTTGGTTATATACCATAAGCTAACTGATCAGAATACTCCATTTACCTGAATATGGATATTGGAGTATAGATGGGCATATAATTAAACTAGAACAGTCATCCTCGGAAATTTTACTGGAATAATTCAGAAATGGCATTCTATTTGACTTGGGATCATTAACTCTAAATGTGATGTAAGTCTCAAGCTGGTGATCATTTTTACTTGAAAATGAAACCAACATAAACGAATGCAGAGTTTAGAGCTCGTGAAAAAGACCTGTTGTTTGAAGCCCTGAATCCTGCCATGCTGAAATGAGTCACCCTTACCTGTTTCTGTTATGTGGGGTAACAATTGAGGGATAGGGTTGTAAGCTAGTTTGATTTTCTATCATTCACAAAAGAAAAATCAAATGATAATACACCACAACAATCATAATAAAGGTCAAACACTGATGAACCTACCCTAGAAAACGTCTCTCCCCAAGTCTGATCCAATGATCTTAAAGAGAAGACCTGATGGAGAGTAGAAGGCACTGGAGGAGCACAATAGCAGAACTGAAATGCAGAAAGGGGGTTGGATTGCTCCATTTACACCTTACTTGTTGAGATGATGCCTGATAGCCATATTATCACAAATATTCTCTGTCCACACCACACTTAACCTCAACCTCAAAACAAGAGATTGAAGAGGACACCCAGTGAAGTCAGATCATTAGATGAAAGGAGTAACAAATGTTGTATCCATTTGCCAACTCTGTCTATCCTAGGATTATTCTAAGGACTAGGAGTGAAAGACTAGACAAGTGATAGATGATGGATGGCTCTCATTATTTCACTGTTTCCTTTTTGTGTCATAGCCTATTTAGGACTTTTTTTGTTTTAAATGAGTAGGCTAATAACACTCATTTTGGTTAATCCTAATTTGTTTGTACTGAAAGTAGTGGTGATTTTTTTTACAAGTAATTTCCCCCTGATTTCTAGAGCCAACTCTGAAAATATATGGGCAACAGCATTACCATTTAAAAAAAGGCAAAAACAAAATAAAGAAAAAAGTGAAGTAATGAAAGCATATCTGGGGCAGTTACTAGAACCCTGAATTAAGGAGACATATTGTGATTGAATAAAAAGTTAACTTCCTGGCTAAAACAAAAATTGAATAGACTTTTTTCTAATGATGTATGGTTTATTTTCCACATGTGGTTTATGTTTTTATAGACAGGTATTTCTTTTCAAGATTTACCATCATAATACTTGTGATTTTTCATTATTTTTGAGAGTCCTTATTGTTTTACCTAAACTGCATATGGCTTTCACTACCCACCTTGTATGGATTTTCTTAAAGCATTATTAAAAATCTTGGCATTTGATTGTCAATGAAAAATGCAATTAAGAAAGTTACTAAATTGTCTAAAATGTCTAAATGGTCTAAAATGTCTAATATGTTGAAGAGAAAGGCTGTTAGTAATAACCAAATTGTTTAAAATTTCAATTAACAATCAATATACTAGAGATAAGATCACATTGCCATATAGTAACACACTAAGGGGTGACATATGAATTGGATTCAAAACATGTAACTTACAGCCAAAGTTCCATATGCTGTTTACTTCACAAGTTAACCCACATGGTAATATCAGAAAAATTTGAAACCTACACTAGTAATAATGCTGAGTTTAACTGATTTGGTCAACAAGGAATGCACTGATAAATTTTAGGGAAACTATTCTTACAAGTCACTAGTATCTTTACTGAGAAATTTTATTTTTATTTATTTATTTATTTATCTATCTATCTATCTATTTTTTGAGAGCCAAAATTTTCACTCACGTTTTATTGACCAGAACTAGTCACAAGGCTGAGAAATGTAGAGAGCTCATTGATAGTCATGAGTATCCACAGTCTCTTCCACAGCAGTCATTATGAGTGCTTTGGAAGGCAACAGCCCTAAACATATCAGTTATAATCTGCTGTCCCCTGAAACTCCCAGTCCCCTGCAATTCCATAAAATATGCCACGAAACTGTAACATATGCCAAATAGGAAGGACTCAGGATAGTCCCCATTCTACAGTATTGGCCCTAATTTTATGAAAGTTAAGAGGTTAAAATTTCTTTTCTCTTGATCCCCTTCACCCATTCCTGCCCACCCCTCTACTCCACTCCCCTCTGGCAACCACCAGTTCTCTGTATCTATGAGTTTTGTTTTGTTTCTTTTTATTTGTTTTTTTAGATTCCACATTTAAGTGTAATCGTATGGTATCTGTCCTTTTCTGTTTAACTTATTTCCCTTAGCATAATACCATCAAGGTCTATCCATGTTGTTTCCAATAGCAAGATTTCATTCTATGTATGGCTGAACAGTATTCTGTTGTATACATATACACCACATCTTCTTTATCCATTCATCCATTGATGGGCACTCTGGTTGTTTCTTGGCTATTGTAAATAAAGCTCCAGTAGATATAGGGGTGCATACATTTTTCTTGAATTAGTGTTTTCATTTTGGGAGGATAAATACCTGGAAATGGAATTGCAGGAGCATATAGCAGTTCTCTTTAATTTTTTGGAGGAACCTCCACATTTTCTACAGTGGCTGCCCCAACTTACATTCTCACCAACAGTGCATGAGGGCTCCCTTTTCTCCACATCTTTATCAACACTTGTTGTTTCTTCTTTTCTGATAATAGCCATTCTGACAGGTGTGAGGTGATATCTCATTATGGTTTTGATCTGCATTTCCCTGATGAGGAGTGATGTTGAGTATTCTTTCATATGCTTGTTGGCCATCTTTTCTGAAAAAATGTCTATTCAGATCCTCTGAGTTTTCTTTTTTTTTTGTTTTTGTTTTTGTTTTCAGGGTTGCTATGGGCAATTTCTTTTTTTATTATTATTATGTTATGTTAATCACCATACATTACATCATTAGTTTTGCTATGGTGAGTGCTGTGAATTATGTAAGACTGTTGAATCACAGACCTGTACCTCTGAAACAAATAATATATATTAAAAAAAAGAAGAAGAAGAAGAAGATAGCAGGAGGGGAAGAATGAAGGGGGGGAAATCGGAGGGGGAAATGAACCATTAAAGACTATGGACTCTGAGAAACAAACTGAGGGTTCTAGAGGGGAGAGGGGTGGGAGGATGGGTTAGCCTGGTGATGGGTATTAAAGAGGGCACGTACTGAATGGAGCACTGGGTGTTATATGCAAACAATGAATCATGGAACTTTACTGAGAAATTTTAAAATCAAATGAACATAAAAGGTTGTTTCTTCTAGGTCTACTTTCTAATAGCAAATGCACTTTGAAAAACAAATAACCAAAGCCCTTTTACTCTGTTTAAATTGTGGGTGTTTACTATTCAAAAGTAGAGAGATTTCATTTATTTTTCAGTCCAGGAAAAAGAATCACACCCTGGCTATCAATCATCAAAATTTATTCAGTTTTCAAAACACTGAAAAACAAATCCAGGCTCTTGGTGAATTAAGTTTGGCATATACAGTATAAATACTCTGTGGCCAACAGGAGTGTTTATAAAGTAGTGGAAAGCTTAAAGAGCATAGTAGTACTAGTTTAGAATTCTAAATGAAAACTTAGCAAATCCAGTGATTTCAAGACATGGGCACATGTTCCCAGGAACATATTTTTAAGATAATTAGATGCCAATTACTAGTTACTTTACTAAATAAGTAGAAGTAATTTTCTATCAATGCTAGTGGTTGAGATTTAAACATGGGAATTTTGCCGAGAATAAAGAAGTCAGTAGAAGACACCTCTTTGCATTTTTCCTTTTCCATATAAAATTACCTTAAGTAGGTAGTAAATTATAAAGGTTAGCCCCTTACCTACCTTTCTTTCATAATGACCTTAAAAGAGTAAGCAGGCTTTATTCATGTTATTTCAAATACATTGTTATGAAGAATGCGATTTACCTTACAGTTGGTACATTAATGGTTCTGGTTCCATTCACTTAGCTGTAATTAGGTTCAAAATGGTTCCCTGACATTGCCTGGTCAACTATTTCAGTGAGCATATGTGATGTAAAGGAATGAGGAATTAGAATCAGATGGACAGAGTTTACATTTTTTTATTCTGGATAATCCAGGAAAAATCAGTCTTCGTGAAACTTCAGTTGACTCATTTAAAAACTGTATTTAATAATACCAACTATGCCTGGTTGTTGAGAGGATAAAGGAATATATCAGAGTTAAATACATTCATCATGCTGGACACATAGACCTCAGTGAAGGCAATTCTCTTTTGTATTTGAAATACCATTTCCTCTGCCATTCACCTATGTTCCATCAACTGGAACTAATCATTTCTTATTCAACACTACTGCTGTGGCACTGCATTATATCTAAAAACATATCTTGACCATCATTTGGAGCTTTCCCACCTATCATAGAAACTACAAAATTGTGAAGTTTTACACTAACTTTATTTTTTTTAAAGATTTAATTTATTTATTTGAGAGAGAATGAGATAGAGAAAGAGAGCATGAGAGGGGGGAGGGTCAGAGGGAGAAGCAGGCTTCCCGCTGAGCAGGGAGCCCGATGCAGGACTTGATCCCGGGACTCCAGGATCATGACCTGAGCCGAAGGCAGTCGCTTAACCAACTGAGCCACCCAGGTGCCCTACACTAACTTTAAAAGATGAGAATAAGCAGTGTTAAAATTATAAAGCAAAACCCAAGATTAGAGTTAGAAGATAAAAATTTTAAAATCAGAAGAGTAGAAAAATATTAAAGCTTAAGTATGAAAGTATATAATTACAACAAAGCCAAAATTATAATATGGCAAAAATGTATGACTACTGAGTTTGTGACTGTAAAGGAGCCTAATTCAAAGGGATAAGGCAAGAAATAACAGGGGCGCCTGGGTGGCTCAGTCGGTTAAGCGTCTGCCTTTGGCTCAGGTCATGATCCCAGGGTCCTGGGATCCAGTCCTGCGTTGGGCTCCCTGCTCAGCGGGAAGCCTACTTCTCCCTCTCTGACTCCCCCTGCTTGTGTTCCCTCTCTTGCTGTGTCTCTGTCAAATAAATAAATAAAATCTTTAAAAAAAAAAAAAGACAAGAAATAACATAGTTTTTAAAAGTTGCAACAAGAGGATGGGTTAGCCTGGTGATGAGTATTAAAGAGGGCACGTATTGAATGGAGCACTGGGTGTTATACGCAAACAATGAATCATGGAACACTACATCAAAAACTAATTATGTAATGTATGGTGATTAACATAACATAATAAAATAAAAAAATAAGTAAAAAAAAAGTTGCAACAAGAAATAACAGTTTTTAAAAGCTGCAACTTTTAAAGAACTTTAGGAATAAAGTAAAATAGATAATTTCTAAATCTAAAGAATGAACATTAAAAGAAATAAAAATTAAGACCAATAGCTTAAGAAGCTAAAATAGTATCTTTAATATTAGAAGATATTACAAGGTTAAAGGTGTATAAGACAAAATAATTATTTCAAGTCAAAATGATAAAAGTGAGAATATGAATATGTAATTTTATTTTATTTTATTTTATTTTTTTAAGATTTTATTTATTTATTTGAGAGAGAGAGAGTGAGAGACAGAGAGCATGAGAGGGGGGAGGGTCAGAGGGAGAAGGGGGAGGGTCAGAGGGAGAAGCAGACTCCCTACCGAGCAGGGAGCCAGATGCGGGACTCGATCCCGGGACTCCAGGATCATGACCTGAGCCGAAGGCAGTCGCTTAACCAACTGAGCCACCCAGGCGCCCATGAATATGTAATTTTAAAATGATATATTTTAAAAGCTAAAACCAGAAAGCCTAAATTATGAGAAAGATAAGATAGCCCAAAGAAGAAAACAGTTAAAAATACCATCATTCAATATTTTGCAGTATACCAAAACATTGCATAATATATGTATGAACAACACACACACACAAATACAGCAAACCATCAGGAATAGATTGTAGAAAAACAGAACATTTTGCCCTGTGCTCCAGACTATAAGTTCAATTTCAAACAGTTGTCAAAGGAAAGACAACTTGAAAACCTCTCCTAAATATTTTGCCTCATGATTTCTTTATCTTCTGTAAAGCAAAATAGTCAGCAAGGTAGGGACCTTGGATGTTCTGAATGTAGAACTATGTATGGAGATTGTATTTGTGGGTGGAAACTGCGTGAGTGCGGAAAATATGGAGAGGTGAAGGGAGTAGACAAAGTCTTGGGTGGCAGGTTCTTTTTACATAATAGTAAATGAGAAGATGTGAAGAGCATGCATGTGAGAGGGAACAAAAGAAGAGAGAAAGTATCTATGAAAATCATGTCAGGGGTCTATGGACTGCATCTCATTTCATGTCGTTCTTGAAGAACAAATGAATTTTGGAATTTTTAAATTTTATTTTATAATTTTTTGGAGTGAGGATGCTATCTGGATAATGGTTCCTCAATGTGATGACAATCTGTAAAATCTTGGTTATAGTTTCAATGTTATTTCCATTACCCACACAGATAAAGTCTTGGTTAGAATGTTGTTTCTGAAACATTCCTCTAGGCAAGTCCTGAAGTGTTATCTATCTTTGAACCCCTATACATAGCACAACACCTTTCTTCTTAAGATTTATTTTATTTATTTATTTGAGAGAAAGAGAGCATGAGTGGGGGTGAGAGGGTCAGAGGGAGAGGATCTCAAGCAGACCCCGCTGAGCATGGAGCCCCACAGGGGGCTTGATCTTATGACCCCAAGATCTCACCTGAGCTGAAATCAAGAGTGGGAGGCTTAACCGACTGAGCCATCCAGGCACCCCCATAGTACAACATCTTTACTGTGATAAAGGCTCAATGAAACTGTCTTAAACTGGTGCTGGAAAACTATTTTTGAATTCCAGGACTTCTTTATACAAACACATTCTAAAATGGAATTTATCCATTGATTATGATTGTCAAGCAACCATCCACTCATAATTCTCACTTCCAAAAGGTAGTCATTAGTTCTAGAGCTGCTAATGACATGAGAGAAAGACTGTTAAGGACTTTAGCATTGCATCACTATTTAAATTATGTGTAAACATTTCTGAATCAACATTTTTCCTTTGCATAAAAAAGTCTCTCAAAGTATATTTTGCACACAAAATGAAATGGAAAATATAAAAAGTATTATGAGGCAATTTAGAAGAAAAATACATTACTATATTCAAGGACACCATAAATGAAAACTTATTATATTCTAACTTAGAATGTGTTCTACTGAAAAAAAATTAAAACACACAAAGTTTGGAAACTTTCTCCAAGATAATTTGCCTTTTACTAATCTTTGCTCCATTGTTTACCTGAATTAATAGCAGGAATCCAATACTTAGAGTCTATGGGTTTTTTCTGTGTAATTCTTTCAATTTTACTCAAGTGAATATTAAGTCTTGCTCAGACTCTGGCCCCTGATGGCATCCTTTCTGTCAGGATCCTCATTTATCCCCTTCCTCTTAGAATGTTTCTATTTTTACCATTTTCCCTACTCCTTTCTTCTCATCAACTCTTAAACATGATGGAAACAAAAAGACAAACATGATCAAATCTCTTCCATTTTAAGAAAAGTAAAACCTTCCTACCTCAACTCCACCTTTCCCTCCAACTACCCATTCTGCTCAAGGCTAAACTTCTCAAGAATTTTATATAGACTCATATCCTCTATATTTTCATGTAAGTCCTTTCCAATCTGATTTCCACCCATATGACTCCACTGAAACTATTATTAAAAGTTGCTAATTATGCTCAATGGATTATTTTCTATCTTTGTTGTTGTTGTTGTTGCTGTTGTTGTTGTTGTTGAAACCCATGACAACATTTGACACATGCTGTTGATCACAACTTTCTTGCAAAGTACTTTCTTGGGGCACCTGGGTGGCTCAGTCGGTTAGGCATCAGCTCTGGTCATGATCTCTGGGTCCTGGGATCAAGCCCCACATCAGGCTCCCTGCTCAGGGGGAGTCTGCTTCTTCCTCCCCCTCTGCTGCTCCCCCTGCTTCTGCTCTCTCCCTCACCCTCTCTCTCAAATAAAGAAGTAAAAATAAAATATAAAATAAAATAAAATCTTAAAAAAATACTTTCTTCCACCCCCGCCTCACTTGGCTTTCATGATCACTAGAAACGCCTGGATTTCATTCTATCTCTCTGGCAAATTCTTGGTCAGTCTCTCCTGCTCTTTATCTATTCAGACTCTGAATGTTGTAATTATTATGGCTTATTTCTTCTCCTTTCACTCTACACTATCTTCTGTATCCATCACAGAGACTCCCATGGCTTCAATTATTATCTATATGGAAAGAATGTATAATTCTCTGACTACAATATTATATGCCTAGCTTTTTTCTCGACTTTTGGTTCAAATGGATTTTCCCCAGGTACATTAAGATCAATATACTCAAGGGGCACCTGGGTGGCTCAGTCATTAAACGTCTGCCTTCAGCTCAGGTCATGATCCCAGGGTCCTGGGATCAAGCCCCGCATCAGGCTCCCTGCTCTTCGGGAAGCCTGTTTCTCCCTCTCCCACTCCCCGTGCTTGTGTTCCCTCTCTCGCTGTGTCTGTCTGTCAAGTACATAAATAAAATTAAAAAAAAAAAGATCAATATACTCAAAATGAAGCTCATCATTCCAATTCTACCTCCCCCTCCAAAATACTAGTCCATCAATGTTTTCACTTTAATGAATGGTACCAGCCAGAAACTGGGCATCATCCTTGAACTTTAGGTTTCCTTTTGGGAAGAGAATTGTTATTATTTTACAAGATATCTTTATGGTCTAACTGAATGTTAAAAGATTACTCCAAATTACAATCTAGAAATAAGAGGCAGTACAAAGGAAGGATGGAATTGCTTGCATAAAAATATTGAGAAGAATTAGTTTTAAATTATTATTTTCTTTTAAGAAAGCAATGTATAGTGTGTGAAAGAAAGGTTATATGTAAGAAGGAAAAAAGTAACACTGAATTACATGATTTAGGGACATAGCCTGTGGGATAATGACAACCAGAGATAAACTCATAATGGCAGAGAAGACTAAGAAAGTCTTAAGACAAAGGATGACTAATACTTTAAATGTGATGCATTTCTATTACATTCTTCTGTGACTCCCCATTTTGAATAAAAGTCTGATAATGCTTTATTATATCACTAGCTACTAGAAATAAAGAAATGAGTTTTATGACATATTTAAGGCAAGGTGGGACAGAAAGTCACAGGACATGTATCATATAATAACCACTGAGAATTCAGAAGAGACAGGATGTATCAGATCACTAAGAGACATACTTATATATGACTCTTGCAAGATACTGTAAGCAGAAACAGGGAACTAGATTTGTCAGTTTTGAGAAATGGGACTTACAGTCAGTTATTTTAAAAGTTCAGTGGTGAAGGCAACTTCAGAGGGTTTTAAGATTTAGGAGTACATGGGCTTCTGATCCTTGGATTATACAATGAACTATTAAACCTATCTCCTTAAAATATCTATTTTATTCCATTTTCATTCCCACCATCAATACTGAAATGTTCTCTGAACTTTTCTTGCCCTTTACACTTTTTCTCCCTTCTAATCCATCTTCACTTCACGTCACACATCTTCCCTTTGTAATGCTAACCAGAGTGAACACTCTAAAAATATTATCTGAGATTTTCAGTCTTTTAATAGGCAAAAATAATATTCATGTAGTTTATGACACATTTGGACTTACTTCTACCATATTATTAAGGTTTCATGTTTCTTATCTTATTCTTTGCTTATTTTTTTCTCTTTATTAACAACAGATTGATTTAAAAAATGTTCTTATATTTTTACTTCAATCTTATAGTTCTACTATTTTAGGTGTAGTCCTCACATTTTAGTATGCATGCCCAAATTTTCTTTTCTTTTAATTTCCTAGTTAATTTGTATCTTTACCTAAGTCTGCAGAACTATGAAAGAATAAGTTTGTTGTTTTAAACCACTTACTTTGTGGTACTTTGTTACAACAATCCTAGGAAACTCACGCACACCATTTTCTTTTTTTCTTTTTTTTTTTTTTTTTAAAGATTTTATTTGCTTATTTGACAGAGAGAGAGATAACAAGAGCAGGAACACAAGCAGGGGGAGTGGGAGAGGGAGAAACAGGCTTCCCGCGGAGTGCGGAGCCCGATGCGAGGCTCAATCCCAGGACCCTGAGATCATGACCTGAGCCGAAGGCAGACACTTAATGACTGAGCCACCCAGGTGCCCCTCATGCACACCATTTTCTTATTAAACTCAGCTTGTTCTTTCTTCTGCTTAAAAAATCTGCACCCAGAACTTTTTATTAACCTAGTTAACTACATCTTTGAAATTTTATTTCAGCTAAATATTACTTTCTCCCTGCCCTCCTTCACCAAGTAAGATTACGTTATATATTCTCATTGAGGCCTGCATTTTTTATATATAGCATTTCCCACAGATGTAATAAAGTTTTAATATAATTATTGTTTATTGTTTGTCTCCTCCACTAGAATGAAGCTCCAGGAGTGCACAGATACATGTTCACCACTACCCCTCAACATCTAAGACTGTACCTAGTCCATGGTAGATTTTAAATAAATATATGTTGAATTAAGTAATTAAAACACTGATAGTAAGGCTAAATTTCAGAATACTGACATTCCTAATTTTGAGAATATATCTACTCAGGTCTAACAAATTGAGATATTTTTAACTTTAGAAGACCCCCAAATGCTAAATACACATACTATTGTAGGCTTAATTTAAAAAAAAATTCTTATTATAGGGGCTCCTAGGCGGTTCAGTCAGTTGAGTGTCAGTTCAGGTCATGATCTCAGGGTCATGGGATCCAGCCCCGCATTGGGCTCTGCGTTCAGCACAGAGTCAGTTTAAGATTCTCTCTCTCCCTCTGCTCCTCCTTCTGCTGACTCTCTCTCTCTCTCTCAATAAATAAAATCTTTTACAAAAATCTTATTATACTACTTTCTTTGAAAGGATTTACTTATAGTTTCCATTAATGTCAGCCATCCAGTAGAGCAAAAGTCATATCATAAACAACAATTAATATCACTGCTCAAGTCTATTTCTTTCATTGACAGAAATCTCATTTTTGTCCAACTTCAACCTGAGTGTTTCTTCTGACATTTGCCTAAAGCTATTCTTTATACAGATAAACACAGAATTTCCTCAAGTAATAGTGAAGAGAGGCAAGTGTTAGCATGTCAAGAGAATAATCACATTAGGTATCAAAAGGTCTCCCTGGTTCTAGGAAAATGGCCTGGAGATAGTTGCTAACAACCAGGAAGCACAGAGAATGTCATAAACTGAAAGCACAATTCTGAATGAGCATAGCAATGATTCCATAGAATGGGGTTGGGGAGAGAATCACAGACATATTTATGAGCCAGAGCACTCACAAGCAGAGAAAACTTGGTCAGATGAACAAAAACAACGCACCTTCTGGTTTACAAACAGATTTTTGGAAAAAACGTGTTCTGTCACTGCTGCAAAATTGCCTTTGCAGTGAGGATTCATTATTTTTGGTGATCCTTACTGCTTAATGGAGACAGATTACCATAACTCTATCCAAGCATAGCTTTTCCTTGGTGCTAAGTATTTAAAGCTCTGATCCTCCAAATGAGAAGGAATACAAAGAGAAATAAATCAGTGACAAAATAATAAGAGTTTTAAAGTAGAATAGGTGATAATAAAAAGTTGATCTTTCAAAATGTAAAATCAGTAGGCCATAAAGACTTTTTGGTGGCCATAGACATGAGGAATATCTCCTTAAATTTGAAATACTTCCATTTAATATGCAACAATAAATCATTTCCATAATTTCTTTTATCTCTCAGTAAAAACATGCTCTTGAGACCCCCATCAGCTAAAATAAGCACATCTTTCCTCTCCTGCCACACCAGATCTTGGAAGGACCCATGTGAAATGGCAATGTTGAGCTCTTCAGTGGATGAGGTGTTCCATACAGACATGTATTGCTATTACTCATAATCTAAACCATGTTTTTCAAGACTTTTAAAATAAGCACACTTTCATTGAATGTTTTAGTTACTTTTCAGTGGGTGGTTAAAAATATGTAAATCTATGGGGCTCCTGGGTGGCTCAGTCATTAAGCATCTGCCTTCAGCTCAGGTCATGATCCCAGGGTCCTAGGATCGAGCCCCTCATCGGGCTCCCTGCTCAGCGGGGAGCCTGCTTCTCCCTCTCCCTCTGCTACTCCCCCTACTTGTGCTCTCTCCCTCTCTGTCTAATATAAATAAAATCTTTAAAAAATATGTAAATCTAGGAGAATGAGTTATTTTAACCTTTTAATTTTCTAAGAAATTGAGGATGTATCTTGTCATACATCAAAATTTTTATATTTTTACTTTTAGACCACATTTTTAGAGTTACTGGTAATTAAGGTAATTGAGTTTCTGAAAAGACATTAAAACAAAAAGACCTATTATGAGTTAAAGACATGGAATTTAGTAAATGTGAATTTGTGATGATTACTTTAGTTAAAAGTATATAGCACCAATAAGATATTCTCTATATTAAAATATCACAAACACAGGAAAAAAGCATTCTCCTCATAAATAGTTGCCACTGTCTCTGACTGAAAATTGGCTGAGCCACTTTCCTGATAGCTGAGCTTGCTCTTGTTGCTCATTCTCAGTTGGGAATCACCTAACCTAGGCTAGACTACGCCTCCAGTCTCAGGTTTTAGGTCAGACATGTAGCTCTCTCTCAAGTATATCTCATCTCCTTGGACCACAGAGCTAGCTGCAATATTCTTCTCTTGAAGGGAGACATGTAAGAGAGCCAGCCCATTCATGCAATTGTTTTCTGTGGCTTTGGTCATGTCACATTCACCAATATCCACATTCACCAATATCCACAAGCCCAAAGAGCGATAAACGTATATAGCCCACCTTCTGTAAAAGGACTTGCAAAATTACATGACAAAGGGTATGAATACAAAGAATGGTGAATAATTATGATACAGTAATTTAATCTGCCATAGGCATATTTTTAATTTTATAGATAATTTGATTCTCAATTGTCCTTCAGTAATAGAAATGGTTGAGTAATTAGTGTGTTGGTTAAGACTGAAAATTGGCTACATATCCTTAATTTGTTCTACTTTTACTGTTTTTCTAAATAAGATCATTGTTATAGATATGCATCATGGGCATGCAAAGTAGAAAATGTAATATCAGAAAGTATAGTAATTATAATACTTTATAATTAATAAAATAGTAGGTAGATAAGAATGATTTTTAGTGTTCCTGAATACATGGGAATACTGAAAACTAAGGTTTGGCTTTACACAGAAAAGCAAATTAAAAGATCTACACTGCCTAAGGAAAACTACAGTTCTTATAACTCAAGGGTTGAAAGATTTATTTCCCCACGGACCAAGCTTTCAGCAGATCAACTAATAGAGGAAGCTCTTCTCTTCTGCTGCCATGTGCAGGAAGAAAAATGTGTCGATTATGCCATCTCAGAGTACTGTACACACAAAGTCAACTTTATGGGCTGGTCTAACCTACAGTGTAGGACTCAGAAATTGGGAACCAGAAAATAATCGGTCTCTGTCCACTTGGCAGGGTGAACTATCATGAAAGCCAGTGGTTGGCAGGCAGGATCTGGAGCCCCAAGTGGCTTTGGCTCTACAGCTTCTGATCAAAGGAATGAAGCTCCTAAAACTCAGTGCTAAGTCTGAAAATCAAATTACTATGTAACATATGCTCTAAAATTTACAAAAAGCTTAGACCAATGTAATCCTCCCATTCTAGGTAAGGAAATGAACACCATTAATATGTTTAGGTTTTACAATACTGCAAAGAAAGGAAATGCCATTATATCATCAAATCAGCCATAATGGGTTTTCTTTCAGCACAGGGCTTTTGGCTTCTGCCCCTACAGAATGACTTTTCTGTTGAATGAGCCTCTGTTAGGTTAACAGCAGAATTCTTGTGTAATAAAGCAA
Organism: Neomonachus schauinslandi; assembly: GCF_002201575.2. Taxonomy (NCBI): domain Eukaryota; kingdom Metazoa; phylum Chordata; class Mammalia; order Carnivora; family Phocidae; genus Neomonachus; species Neomonachus schauinslandi. Next base: position 130,698,082 of record NC_058406.1, on the reverse strand, counting down.
TAAATCAGCCCCTTATTATTACCTGGCTTCCTTTAATTTCATGATTTTTTGAATGGTATGAAATGTATCATTTTTGGAATAATTTCTATGTATGCAAAAGACCTATCAATTCTAAAATACATGGTTAGGTAAAATAATACCTCATTTCCAATTTGACATGATAACTTTGCAGATGTATCATTGTGCCTTAATACTGACAGTGACCTTGGAGACGCTAAATCCAACTTTACCCTGTGGTCAGAATCTCTTCTAAAATATCTCTGAAAGAATGTCATCCACATTCTGATGGCGCACTTTTAGTAAATGAGACTCTTACTAAGAGACAGAACAAATGTGGCAAGAAGCCTAACAATATCTGTCAAATTGCCCACTGGTCATTTCTTCAGGTCCATAAAATAAGCTGTAAAACAAAACAAAAAAGAAAGGAAAAAATAGGAATGAATAGATAAAAATTTTAAACTGCTGAATAAGAAATTTAAGGTATTTTCATTTCAATTTTTAATATTTTAACCAAATTTCATTGTATATTTGTATCTTCTCCTCAGATTGTAATTTTGAAGAAAGGAGAGAAGATGTGAGAAATGAATAGTCAGCTAAATTTATGGTGAAGAAAGAATTTGGTTTTCTGGAACACAGCCTGTGATAGCAAAACAACGCCTGGCAAGAAAAGGTTATGTTTGGCTAGAGAGTCACTGGCACTATCAAGAAATATTAAACTATATTTGAGAGAGGAACAAGACCCAAGCAAAACTATAAACCAGGTGGAAGAGAGAGAGCAGCAGGACAATGGAAATATGGTCTATGGGTCAAGAGAATTAACACAGAATTTTGCGTCTCTTTTTCAGGTCATAAAACTCTATTACTAGTCTTCATTTTTCACTCAAATCAAGGAATCAGGAAAATTTCTCAAGCTTTACAGGTGGACGTATTTGCTACTTTTTTCTTTTTTTTAATGGGACCACAATTTTTTAATTGAGATGTAATTCACATAGAGTGTTATATTAGTTTCAGGTGTACAATAATTCAATAGTTCTATACATTACTCAGTGCTAATAATGATAATTGTGCTCTTAATCCTCTTTATCTACTTCATTCCTCCATCTATGCACTTCCCCTCAGACAACCACCATATTGTTCTCTGTATTTTAGAGTCTGTTCTTTTGTCTGTCTTTTCTTACTCTGTTCATTTGTTTTGTTTCTTAAATTCCACATGAGTGAAATTATGTGGTATTTGTCTTACTCAGTCTTTTTTTGTTTTGTTTTTTATTTTATTATGTTATGTTAATCATCATACATTACATCATTAGTTTTTGATGTAGTGTTCCATGATTCATTGTTTGTGTATAACACCCAGTGCTCCATTCAGTACGTGCCCTCTTTAATACGCATTACCAGGCTAACACATCCTCCCACCCCCATCCCCTCTAGAACCCTCAGTTTGTTTCTCAGAGTCCATACTCTCTCATGGTTTGTCTTCCCCTCTGATTTCCACCTGTTCATTTTACCCTTCCTGCTATCTTCTTTTTTTTTTAACATATAATGTATTATTTGTTTCAGAGGTACAGGTCTGTGATTCAACAGTCTTACAAAATTCACAGCGCTCACCATAGCACATACCTTCCCCAATTTCTATCATCCAGCTACCACACCCGTCCCACCCCCCACCACTCCAGCAACCCTCAGTTTGTTTCCTGAGATTAAGAATTCCTCACCAGTGAGATCAGCATAATACCCTCCAGTTCCATCCACGCCATTGCAAACGGCAAGATTTCATTCTTTTGATGGCTGCATAGTATTCCATTATATATATACACCACATCTTCTTTATCCATTCATCTGTCGATGGACATCTGGGCTCTTTCCATAGTTTGGCTATTGGGGACATTGCTGCTATAGACATCAGGGTGCACGTACCCCTTCAGATCCCTACATTTTTATCTCTGGGGTAAATACCCAGTACTGCAATTCCTGGGTTGTACGGTAGCTCTATTTTCAACTTTTTGAGGAACCTCTATACTGTTTTCCAGAGTGGCTTCACCAGCTTGCATTCCCACCAACAGTGTAGGAGGGTTCCCCTTACTCCGCATCCTCGCCAACATCTGTTGTTTCCTGACTTATTAATTTTAGCCATTCTGACTGGTGTGAGGTGGTATCTCATTGAGGTTTTGATTTGGATTTCCTTGATGCCGAGCGATGTTGAGCACTTTTTCACGTGTCTGTTGGCCATCTGGATGTCTTCTTTGGAAAATTGTCTGTTCATGTCTTCTGCGCATTTCTTGATTGGATCATTTGTTCTTTGGCTGTTGAGTTTGATAAGTTCTTTATAGATTTTGGATACTAGCCCTTTATCTGATATGTCATTTGCAAATATCTTCTCCCATTCTGTCGGTTGTCTTTTGGTTTTGTTGACTGCTTCTTTTGTTGTGCAAAAGCTTTTTATCCTGATGAAGTCCCAATAGTTCATTTTTGCCCTTGCTTCCCTTGACTTTGGCATTGTTTCTAGGAAGAAGTTGCTGTGGCTGAGGTCGAAGACATTGCTGCCTGTGTTTTCCTTTAGGATTTTGATGGACTCCTGTCTCACATTGAGGTCTTTTAACCATTTGGAGTCTATTTTTGTGTGTAGTATAAGGAAATGGTCCAGTTTCATTCTTCTGCATGTGGCTGTCCAATTTCCCCAACACCATTTGTTGAAGAGACTTTTTTCCATTGGACATTCTTTCCTGCTTTGTCGAAGATTAGTTGACCATAGAGTTGAGGGTCCATTTCTGGGCTCTCTATTCTGTTCCATTAATTTATGTGTCTGTTTTTGTGCCAGTACCATGCTGTCTTGATGATGACAGCTTTGTAATAGAGCTGGAAGTCCGGAATTGTGATGCCACCAGCTTTGCTTTTCTTTTTCAACATTCCTCTGGCTATTCGGGGTCTTTTCTGGTTCCATACAAATTTTAGGATTCTTCCATTTCTTTGAAAAAAGTTGATGGTATTTTGATAGGGATTGCATTAAATGTGTAGATGGCTCTAGGTAGCATTGACATCTTCACAATATTTGTTCTTCCAATCCATGAGCCTGGAACGTTTTTCCATTTCTTTGTGTCTTCCTCAATTTCTTTCATGAGTATTTTATAGTTTTTTGAGTACAGATTCTTTGCCTCTTTGGTTAGATTTATTCCTAGGTAACTTATGGTTTTGGGTACAATTGTAAATGAGATTGACTCCTTAATTTCTCTTTCTTCGGTCTTGTTGGTGTACAGGAATGCCACTGATTTCTGTGCAGTGATTTTATATCCTGCCACTTTACTGAACTCGTGTATGAGTTCTAGCAGTTTTGGGGTGGAGTCTTTTGGGTTTTCCACATAAAGTATCATATCATCTGCAAAGAGTGAGAGTTTGACTTCTTCTTTGCCCATTTGGATGCCTTTTATTTCTTTTTGTTGTCTGACTGCTGTAGCTAGGACTTCTAATACTATGTTGAATAGCAGTAGTGATAGTGGACATCCCTGCCGTGTTCCTGACCTTAGGGGCAAAACTCTCAGTTTTTCTCCATTGAGAATGATATTCGCTGTGGGTTTTTCATAGATGCCTTTTATGATATTGAGGTATGTACCCTCTATCCCTATACTCCAAAGAGTTTTTTTTTTAAGATTTTTATTTATTTATTTGTCAGAGAGAGAGAGCACAAGCAGGGGGAGCAGCAGAGGGAGAAGGAGAAGCAGACTCCACACTGAGCAAGGAGCCCGATGTGGGACTTGATCCCAGGACCCTGGGACCATGACCTGAGCCAAAGGCAGACGCTTAACGACTGAGCCACCCAGGGGTCCCTCCAAAGAGTTTTGGAGAAGGGATGCTGTACTTTATCAAGTGCTTTTTCTGCATCTATTGAGAGGATTATATGGTGCTTGTTCTTTCTTTTATTAATGTATTGTATCACATTGATTTGTGGATGTTGAACCAACCTTGCAGCCCAGGGATAAATCCCACTTGGTCGTGGTAAATAATCCTTTTAATGTACTGTTGGATCCTATTGGCTAGTATTTTGGTGAGAATTTTTGCATCCATGTTCATCAAGGATATTGGTCTGTAGTTCTTTTTGATGGGGTCTTTGGTTTTGGGATCAAGGTAATGGTGGCCTCATAAAATGAATTTGGAAGTTTTCCTTCCATTTCTATTTTTTGGAACAGTTTCAGAAGAATAGGTATTTATTCTTCTTGAAATGTTTGGTAGAATTCCCCTGGGAAGCCATCTAGCCCTGGGCTTTGTTTGTTGGGAGATTTTTGATTACTGCTTCAATTTCCTTAGTGGTTATAAGTTTCAGGTTTTCTATTTCTTCCTGGTTCAGTTTTGGTAGTTCATACATCTCTAGGAATGCATCCATTTCTTCCAGATTACCTAATTTGCTGGCATAGAATTGCTCATAATATGTTCTTATAATTGTTTGTATTTCTCTAGTGTTGGTTGTGATCTCTCCTCTTTCATTCATAATTTTATTTATTTGGGTCATTTCCCTTTTCATTTTGATAAGTCTGGCCAGGGGTTTATCAATCTTGTTAATTCTTTCAAAGAACCAGCTCCTAGTTTTGTTGATTTGTTCTACTGTTCTTTTAGTTTCTATTTCATTGATTTCTGCTCTGATCTTTATTATTTCTCTTCTCCTGTTGGGTTTAGGCTTTATTTGCTGTTCTTTCTCCAGCTCCTTTAGGTGTAGGGTTAGGTTCTGATAGTAAAACTTACAAGTCTCAGAGACAAAGAGAAAATCCCGAAAGCAGCCGGGAGAAGAGATCTGTAACTTACAATGGTAGAAACATTAGATTGGCAACAGACCTATCCACAGAGACCTGGCAGGCCAGAAAGGACTGGCAGGATATATTCAGAACACTAAATGAGAAAAATATGCAGCCAAGATTACTATATCCAGCTAAGCTGTCATTGAAAATAGAAGGAGAGATATAAAGCTTCCAGGATAAACAAAAACCAAAGGAATTTGCAAACACGAAACCAGCCCTACAAGAAATATTGAAAGGGATCCTCTAAGCAAAGAGAGAGTCTAAAAGTAACATAGACCAGAAAGGAACACAGACAATATACAGTAACACTCACCTTACAGGCAATACAATGGCACTGAAAACATATCTTTCAATAGTTACCCTGAATGTAAATGGGCTCAATGCCCCAATCAAAAGACACAGGCTATCAGATTGGATAAAAAAACAAGACCCATCGATATGCTGTCTGCAAGAGACTCATTCTAGACCCAAAGATAACCCCAGATTGAAAGTGAGGGGGTGGAAAACAATTTACCATGTTAATGGACACGAAAAGAAAGCTGGCTGGGGTGGCAATCCTTTTATCAGACAAATTAGATTTTAAACCAAAGACTATAATAAGAGATGAGGAAGGACACTATATCCTACTTAAAGGGTCTATCCAACAAGAAGATCTAACAGTTGTAAATATCTATGCCCCTAACATGGGAGCAGCCAATTATATAAGCCAATTAATAACAAAAGCAAAGAAACACATCAACAATACAGTAATAGTGGGGGACTTTAACACCCCCCCCCTCACTGAAATGGACAGATCATCTAAGCAAAAGATCAACAAGGAAATAAACACTTTAAATGACACACTGGACCAAATGAACTTCACAGACATATTCAGAACATTCCATCCCAAAGCAACGAATACACATTCTTCTCTACTGCCCATGGAACATTCTCCAGAATAGATCACATCCTAGGTCACAAATCAGGTATCAACCAGTACCAAAAGATTCGGATCATTCCCTGCATATTTTCAGACCACAAAGCTTTGAAACTAGAACTCAATCACAAGAGGAAAGTTGGAAAGAACTCGAATACATGGAGGCTAAAGAGCATCCTACTGAAGAATGAATGGGTCAACCAGGAAATTAAAGAAGAATTAAAAAAAATTCATGGAAACCAATGAAAATGAAAACACAACTGTTCAAAATCTTTGGGATGCAGCAAAGGTAGTCCTAAGAGGAAAGTATATAGCAATACAAGCCTTTCTCAAGAAACAAGAAAGGTCTCAAGTACACAATTTCTTAGTCTTTCTTGTAGCCTCTACATCCATCCATATTGGTGCAAATGGCAAGATTTCATTCTTTTTTTTTTTTTTTACAGCTGAGTAATTTTCCATTCTGTATATATAACACATCTTCATTTATTCATCTATCAAAGAATACTTGGGTTGCTTCCATAATTTGGCTATTGTAAATAATGCTGCAGTAACATAGGAGTACATGTATCTTCTTGAATTAGTATTTTCATTTTGCCTTGGGTAAATATCCTGTAGTGAAATTACTGGATCATATGGTAATTCTATTTTTAATTTTTTGAGGAACCTCCATACTGTTTTCCACAGTGACTGTACCAATTTGTATTCCCACTAATAGTGCAGAAGTTTCCTTTTCTTGCCAATACTTGTTATTTTGATTCTAGCTATTCTGACAGGTGAAGGTGATATCTCATTGCAGTTTCAATTTGTACTTCCCTGATGATTAGTGGTGTTGAGCATCTTTTTATGTCTCTGTTGGCCATCAATATGTTTTCTTTGGAAAAATGTCTATTCAGTTCTTCTGCCCATTTTTAAATTGGATTATTTGTTTCAGGGGGTTGAGTTGTATAAATTCTTTATATACTTTGTATATTAACCCCTTATTGGATATATCATTTGCAAATATCTTTTCCCATTTAGTGGGTTGCCTTTTCATTTTATTCATAGTTCCCTTCACTGTGCAAAAGCTTTTTATTTTGTATAGTCCCAATAGTTTAATTTTGCTTTTGTTTCCCTTGCCTTAGGAGACAGATCCAGAAAAATGTTTCTACAGCCAACATCAAAGAAATTACTGACCATTTTCTTCTAAGAGTTTTATGGTTCAGGTCGCACATTTAGGACATTAAACTGTTTTGAGTTTAATCTCATGTATGATATAATAAAGTGGTCCAGTTTCATTCTTTTGCATGTAGCACCCAGTTTTCCCAGTATCATTTATAGAAAATTGTCTTTTCCCCATTTTATATTCTTGCCTCATTTGTCATAGATTAATTAACCATACAAGTGTGGATTTATTTCTGGGCTCTCTATTCTGTTCTGTTGATCTGTGTATCTATTTTTGTGCCAGTACCATGCTACAGCTTTTAGTATAATTTGAAATCTGGGATTGTGTTAACTCTAGCTTTGTTCTTCTTCAAGATTTCTTTTGCTATTCAAAGTCCCATACAAATTTTAGGATTATTTGTTCTAGTTCTATGAAAAATGCTGTTGGTATTTTGATAAAGACTGCATTAAATATGTAGATTGTTTTGAGTAGGATGGACATTTTAACAGTATTGGTTCCTCCAGTCCATGAGCATGGAGTACCATTCCATTTGTTCTAAATGTTAAGATATGAGGATTTTCCAGCAGGAAAATCAAATTTAACCAAATTTAATACAAACATATAAAAAGAAAGCAGAAGTTTCCCTGGGCTTTTCTCCATTTGAAAGTAATAGATTGTCAACTGGCATAGAGAGGTTAGTTCCTAAGAAACTGATCCTCCCATAAATAACAGCCATAAATCTAGACAATGAACAACAACAACAACAACAAATACCTGAAGCCTCTGGAGATTGAATAAAAGCAGGGAATTTGTGGAGTGAGGTCAAAATTTGAAGCAAACGTTCAACAGAGTAAGCTTCTTTTTTTCTTTTTTTTCCCCCTGTCTACTGTGGGTATATGTAGTTTGACCTTGGCTGTAATGACACGTGACTCAAATTCTTTTTTTTTTTTTCAAAGATTTTTATTTATTTTTTTGACAGAGAGACATAGCGAGAGCAGGAACACAAGCAGGGGGAGTGGGAGAGGGAGAAGCAGGCTTCCCGCAGAGCAGGGAGCCCAATGTGGGACTCGATCCCAGGACCCTGGGATCATGACCTGAGCCGAAGGCAGACGCTTAACGACTGAGCCACCCAGGCGCCCTGGTGACTCAAATTCTGAGAGAAAATTTCACCATCTTTCTGGAACCAGAGGAAGGACTCCTGGAGCAACAATAGCCTCTAAAGATTTAGAAGGAAGCTCCAGAAAAGATATCCAAAGATACCCAATTTCATGCATAAATTCACCTTAAGTCCATGCTATTCCCTGAACCATGTCTGTCCGGGGCAAACTACAAGCAGCTAACAATTAAGGTTTGATGAACGGAACTGATATCTGAATTGCTTCCCAGATTTGTGTCTATCCAAGTTAACTGCCTGACAAAAACAAACATATCAACACTATGGAGTTTACCGCATAATCTGGAATCCACACATCATATTCCCAATGTTAAGAATATGCAAAAAAATTACTTAGCATAAACTGAACCATGAAAATGGGACATAACCTGAAGGGAAAAGACAACCAAAATATGTCAACCCCCTCCAATCCCCCAAAAATATATCAAGCCAAAGGTAATAGAGATGCTGAAAATTATACGACAAAGATTTCAAAACAGCTATTTTAACTCTGCTTAGTGGAATAAAAGCACATATACTCATGATGAATGAAATGACAAAAAGTCTCAGCAAAGACATGTAAATTATTAAAAATTAATCAAGTATAAATTTTAGAATATATAATATCTAAAAATAAATTCACTGGACTGTCTCAATAGCAAAATGAGAATGATGGGGGGGAAGTTAATGAAGATCAATCAAAATTATACACTCTGAAAGACAAAGAGGAAAACAGATTGAACAAAATAAATAAATAGATCTGCAAGATTTATGGGAAAATTTCAAAAGCCAATTAAATAAGCAATTGAAGTACAAGAAAAAAAGGAAAAAGGAGTGGGAAAAATTTTGAAAAAATTATGTCTGAAAACTTCCAAAATTCAATGACAGACATACATTTACTGATTCAAGAAACTCAGCAAACCCAAATATGACAAAATCAAAGAGAATCTTACCTAGGATTATCACCTTTAACCTGCTGAAAATCTTGAGAGCACTCAGAGAAACATGACACATTAATTATAGAGAAGAACAACAAATTGAACACCAGCAAACTTCTCATTAGACCTGAGAAACAAACAGGGTTTTAGAGGGGAGGCCGGTGAGGGGATGGGTTAGCCTGGTGATGGGTATTAAGGAGGGCACATACTGCATGGAGCACTGGGTGTTATACACAAACAGTGAATCATGGAACACTAAATCAAAGACTAATGATGTACTATATGGTGACTAACATAACACAATAAAAAAAATCATAAAAACTACAAGACAGTGGAGCACCCTCTTTAAAGGGCTGAAATAAATATCAAAGTTCTATATCCAATGAAAGTATTCTTCAAGAATGAAGGCATTCTTTTAAAAAATTAATTGAATGTTTGTGCTTTGGTCTACTTCTGAACTCTGTGTTTAGTTCCAGCTATCCACTGATGTGTCTTTACACCAATACCACACAGTGGATTCCAGCATATTTACAGTAAGTCTTGAAATCAGGTAGTATAAGTCCTCCAGATTTGTTCTTTTTTTTTTAAAGATTGGTAAAACTTCCATGATATTTTTGTAATTCTCAATTACACCATCATTGCTAGAAATGAAGTTTGCTTGCTAATAATCTAAAAACAATATTCAACATATTCACTATCATTTTATGACCCATACAAATTTTGGTGCTCACCTCTTCATCTGTTTGTAATGTGGATACAGAGTATTCACCTCCCACCAAATGTTTCATGCTTAATGATCTTAGATTGTTCTAAAATCAAAATGACAGTAATTGTCCCAAATCTGTTTGCATCTTTGTGGAATTTTATTTACAGTTATAAAGAAAACACTTTGTTTCAGGTATAATTAATAATTGATGTATACTTTTACAAAATAAACTAGTTTTTACTGAGGTTTTTAACCTCATGGGAATAACACCATGTTTTGTACTATGTATTATTAGGCCAATTACAAAAAAGATAGAGATAAGCTTAATATGCAAAAGAAGTTTTGTGCCAAATCAAAATGATTTCATGTACTGTATAAACAAAGATTTTATGTTTCAGGTAGATACAATGGTGAGAACCAAGTCAATTCTAGTACAGGTACAGTACATTCATGACAAAAATGTCTACAGCAGTCAGTACTATATATTAGCTCTTGATAGTTTCTTGGTTTTTATTAAAAAACATACAATTTATTACATTAAAATATAAGTATTGTGAATGTTAAATATTTTGTAGTTTTATTGACTTTAATTGCATCATGGTACAAAACATGTGCATAAATGCATGTGTAGCTAGTTAAAATATTACATACATAGTACAAACAAAACCATTCTAGCCAATATTGGTATCCAAAGAATTTTTTCTTAAAAGGTTTTCACTTGTGTTTGTTGTTGCTAAAGTTTAAGAAACACTGATTTACAACCACAAAATTGGGAAAGTAAACTCTTTTCTAAGAACTATACTCTTAACTTTATTCAAAAGAGAAATGTTCTTGGGCATAAACTATTTTGGAGAAGTGAACCTGAACTATTAAATATAAATCCAATAGTGGAGGGAAAAATACTCATTTTCAAAGTCATCACAGTTTGCTGAACTATGAGTTATAATTTTACAGAAAACCCTTTTAGTCACCACTATGTGTGGGGTCTCTAATGAATTTCAGTCTGTTAACTAATTGGCTATAATTTCAATCACAGGGTATTTTTAAATGAAGCAATGATTATACTTTACACATTTCTGTCAAAGGGTAACAAATCAGTTAATGAGAGGCCATGTAACCACACTAAAACTTAGATTATAAAGTATAAATGCCAGAAATTTGAAATTAGTCTGTGTTTTAAAATAGTCACAAATAAAACCTGGTGCCTCTACTTTATAGCATCAAAACTCTTTGGACTGCAAGTGAAATACACCTAAACCTGATCTAACTTAAGCAAATAAACAATCCACTGGCTTATGTAGCCACAATAAAAGCAGAGAGAAATTTACATTTACAGTAGAATTTGCAATGTCTCTCATCTTCGGTTCTCTCACTGGGTTATATTCAATATCCCCTCCTCACAGGATTTGAGAAGTTGCAAGCTCATATCCTCCAACTTCTGAGAAGAGAGGAAAGGGATTTTCCTTCTCTCACTCCAATTTGAAAATTCCCAGGAAGGAGTGTGATTGCCCAGACTGACTCTCTTGCTCATTCCTGTGCCGATTGCTAAGACTGGAAGCTGGAGATATTCTGAATGTAATCATACACTTCCATGGCTCATGACTCCACTAATCACCATGAATATGCAGAAAATTATTTAAGAATTGGTGGCTTCTACTCAGAAATTTGGAAGTGGGATATGTGATGGTACAAAAGAGAATAATGTCTCAAAAGAGAGGAGGTATTTTTCAAAGGAGACCAAGAGGAAATGTGCTTTACAATCAACCTTTGGTTGAACACACTCCAGACACCTTTCACATACACTATATCCTACCCAATCCCCCCGCGCCGCCCTGCCTTCTTTTCACAATTCTAATAAGGTCCCTGCATTAACAAAATCCATCAGTAGTCGTTTATCCATGTAATAGTGGGTTATTTTTCTCACACAATGAAGAATATAGAGTTAGACATGTCAGTGCTAATACAGTATCTCCATGATGTCACCAATGCCTTGGGCTCCTTCCATATTTCTCTTTACCATCTTTAACATACAGTTTTCATTCTCATGTATCTGTAAATTAAATCTCTTGAATCTGTAAATTGGCTTGTACAACTTTAGCCTCACAAGCACATGCTATTAGGAAAAAGAAAACAAGTAAAACAGGGGTAGGGAAGGGGAGCCAATATTAGAAAAGCTAAATTGTCATGGAAAAAGCTATCAAATTTTAGCCTACATTTTTTTGGTTAAAGTGTAACATAAGGTTATAAGTTCTACAAAGAAAGCCTGAAATGTTTTCTAGCTGGGCAGCTTGCTACATTATATAAAATTCAGATAAGAATTTTTATTTATTTATATTTATTAAAGAATATTTTATTTATTTATATTTGTTAAAATATTTATTTTATTAATAAAGAAGAATTTTAGCAACTGAAATCTCCACCTAGCTCTTCCCTTTAGCAACAAATTCAGGATTTCTTAGTAACTTTCATTTCTTTCAACTATTAGACTTAGCTCTACAAACCTGTGTGATTAAAAGCAACTGTAATCAGTCTTAACACACGTACAATGCCTGAAATCAAATGATGTTGAAGGTAAAACTAAAAGAAAAAAATATCTTTTTATTTTAGAAAAAGTACAAAGGTAAACCAATATGCAGTAGTCAGTAATTCATGACATACACCACATCCCAATGGACTGGCTAGAAAGGACTCATTCCTTGGAATTGGACAGACCTCCTTGTCAGTCACTCAGCTCATCACAGGTTCTGCCTATTATAGGAACTTATCTAAACAAGCTGTCTCTGCAACTGTGATTGGCACAAGTTGAGCAGCCTACTTCCTGTTCGTGGGGTCCCTGAAAATTGCTTCAGGGCTTGAACAAACATGGCCTTTTCCCCACACACACATATCCTTTTAAATCAGGCACAATAAAAACCTACAAAAGTCCTTTAAGATCTCGGTTGTCTGTCAATTTTATTCAAAGGGGATCAATTAATAACCAATACCAGGAATAGTGTCAGATCTGGGCCCAATATTCACCAGGGCTGCCTATCCCTCTAGGGTTTTACTTCTTAACCTTGGGGAAGTTCAGACATTGTATAAAGTGATTTCAATCTGTACCAATGAGCTGAAGCACAGTAATATTACTCCATAGATGGATAATGACTATTGCTTTAATTCTTGCTTAAAATAGCTTTCATATGAAAAGTGTACATGGAGGCAATCAATACAGTGGTTGATACACAGATTTGATGTTGAATGGTACTGGGTTTGAGACACAACTTTCCCAATTGGTAAATGTGTGTGTGACCTTGGATAAGTTATATATATGTTCCAAGATTAATTTTCTCACCTGGTACATTAGGAATATTAGTATCTATATCATAAAAATATTGTTAAAAAGTACTAATACATAGTAAATGCTCAGTAAATCAGTTATTATTATTATTTTGCCATGATTATGGTTCAAGTATATTTATTAAGGCAAAGGTACACTATTCTATGAAATCAGAAGCCCTTTCAATGCAAGATATATTTTTTAAATATTTTTCAGAGCACAACACTATCAGAATGTTGGATTTATATGCAAAGGATTTATATCCCCTCTACTATGGTAAATCTACAATGGTCTAGAAAAATTGGGGTGAATGAAGTGGAAAAAGAAGAGCTTGCTCCAGTTCCTCCCCTGTGTGCCTGGCACCCAGATCTGGATTAAACATTCCTAGTACTGAAGGCATTTAGGAATCTGGGGGCCCCTTGAGATAATTGTGAGAAAATTCAAAATTCCCTTGATACATTGAGTCTGTGGATTTTTTTTTCTTAGTAACACCCCTATAATCCTAAAACATTTAAAACAGAACAAGGCTTTAAACAAGCTAATACCATTCTTGTCAAAATAGTTTGGGACAGTCTATAAAATAAGCTTATGGGAAGAGATGAATCTCTGTAGAAAGGGAGCTAAAGAAAAATAGGAAATTCTAGCAAAAACTTAGAGATCAAAAGCAGCAAATGTTTGCCTGAGCAGATGCCTATAATATAGACAAAGGCTTAAAGCCAGAAATGAATCAGTCAAAACTTGCTTGGGCTATATCAGGAGTAGATGAACTTTTTCTGTCAAGGGACAGGTAGTAACCATTTTGGGCTTTGCAGGCCAAGAGGAAAAATCAAGAATATAATGTAGGTAGCTTTATAACAAGAGAGAAAACAAATTCCACAAAATTTTATTGACAAAATTCACAATATAAAAGTAATAATTGAGTACAGTTTCTTTTTTTGTAATAAAAGTCTAATGAAAAAAATGAAGTTCTTTTCTTGAAGGGACAACATTTTTCTTATTTAGGGTTTAAAGTCAATGTTTCCTATTATCAAGTTGATTGAAAATTTTCATTTGTGTTATGAATTGTGCTCATTTCTGTACTGAATTTCATCTCTTCAAAATTCATATGTTAAAGCCATAACCCAGAATATGACAATATTGGATATAGGATTTATAAGTATGTAATAAAGATTGAGGTCACTCTTAAGTGGGGCCTTACTCTGACAGGACTGGTGTTCTTATGAGAAGAAGGAGAGACACCAGGGACCCATGAGCATATAAGAAAGACCATGTGAGAACACAGCAAGAATGCAGCTGTCTATAAGCCAGAGTCCACACCAGAAACCAACCCTGCCAAGACCTTGCTCCAAAGTGCCTCCAGCACTATGAGAAAATAAATGTCTGTTGTTTAAGCTACCTAATACAATCTGTAAAAACCATTCTTAACTCAGTAGCCATACAAAACAAGTGGCAGGCAAGAGTTTGCTGATCCTAAGCTAAATGATCAGGAAAGGAACTATTTCCTTGAATAAAACCAGGGAAGTAAAGTAGTACATTCTAGCCATGTGGATAAGATCTTACTCACTCTGGAATCAGGAGCACTGAGGGCTCTAGCAGGTCCTCAATGAAGCCTTCTCTGGTTAGTCACTGTATAGGAACTGTATTCCCTCCTCCAAACTCAGAGATCATACTGTTTGTGATTCCCATTAAGAACTTACCATCAGTCTTATTATACTTACACTGCTCTTTCATTGTCACTTAACATTTTTGGTCTTCCAAACTACCATAATCTTCCTAAAAGGAAAAGCAATGGTTTACAAACATCTGTAAATAAGTTAATTATTAAATGGCCAGCTCTAGAGAGATTTCAGAATTTGGATCTACTCCTGGGACGTTCATATTCCCTGGTGTTTAGAGATGGCTACTGGCTTTGCTTTACAACATGAACATGCGATGGGTATGTCTCAAGTTATCCTAATTTGCACAGTGTTTAAAAAAGGAACAAACCCATTTGTATGTCTTCTTTGGAAAAATGTTTATTGGGGTCCTCTGCCCATTTATAAATTGCATTATTTGCGGGAGTTTTTTTGTGTTATGTTGTATAAGTTCTTTATATATTTTGGATATTAACCCTTATCAGATGGATCATTGGACCTAGAGAGTATATACTATGTGAAATAAGTCAGACAGAAAGACAAATACGATATGATTTCACTCATATGTAGAATTTAAGAAACAAAATAAGTGAATAAAGGAAAAAAAGAGACAAACAACAGACTTCGAAATACAGAGAACAAACTCATAGTTGCCAGAATGGAGGTGGGCGAGGTAATGGATGAAGTAGATAATGATCATTAAGAATACAATTATTGTGATGAGTACTGAGTAATGTATAGAATTGTTGAATCATTATATTATACACCTGAAACTAATATAAAAGTGTATATTAATTATTCTTCAATTACAAAAAAGAGGAACAGGGGCGCCTGGGTGGCTCAGATGGCTAAGCGTCTGCCTTTGGCTCGGGTCGTGGTCCCAGGGTCCTGGGATTGAGTCCCGCATCGGGCTCTCTGCTTCTTGGGAGCCTGCTTCTCCCTCTGCCTCTCTCTCTCTGTCTCTCATGAATAAATAAATAAAATCTTAAAAAAAAAAAAACAAAACAAAAAAGAGGAACAAATCTGTTTCAAACAT
This sequence comes from Neomonachus schauinslandi, assembly GCF_002201575.2. NCBI lineage: Eukaryota > Metazoa > Chordata > Mammalia > Carnivora > Phocidae > Neomonachus > Neomonachus schauinslandi. The sequence goes on along the minus strand of NC_058406.1, from coordinate 130,682,461 downwards.
TTCTAGGTTAAATAGACACATCTAAAGATTTTGGTTTTTTTCTCTCATCACCTCTTAACTCTGAAAAGAAGGGGATTGATGAGGAACAGTGGACAGAAGGTGGGTAGGAGTCCCTGGATAGAGGTCCCATCCTAGTGTCTCATCATTTTGGTGGTATAGCATTCAGAATAATGGTGGAAGGGAAAGAGAAGCTCACAGATATAGGAATATGTTAGGTCACTTTCTTCTATTCTGTCAGAACGTCCCTACCCTTGCAGCAGTGACACCTTGGCCAAACAGTGTTCCTTCAATAGGAAGCTGCTCTGGAGTCTGAATGCATCCCTTTCTTGAGACACTAACTAGGGTATAATATCATAAACTTTCATATGATATACCTAACTCTCCTCACCTCACCACAGCCAAACATTTAATCAAAATCCAAATCCACTTTATGTCATTCTAGGAAAATATAACATTATAACAAAATTTTCTGTAACTCAACAGACCATCTAAAGGATTTCTCATAATAAGATGCAATAATTGGAGGAAAACTAAGTCAAAGGGATTTTCTTGGTTGTATCCTACCCTAAAAAACAGTATTTTTAAACAGATTATTTATTCATGAGAGACAGAGAGAGAGAGAGGGATATGGAGGAGCAGGCTCCCCAGAGAGCACGGAGCCAAAAGTGGAACTCGATTCCAGAACCCTGATATCATGACCTGAGCCAAAGGCACTGAGCCTTCTGACGAACCAACTGAGCCACCCAGGTGCCCTAAAAAACAATATTTTGAAGTGGTATAAAAAAGGACATTATTTGTACCTCAAATCTATTTTCCTCTTCTTCCAAATTAATAAAATTATTACTATTTAAAGTCTTTATTTCTCAGCCTCCTTTGCAGTTCTGTGTAATCATTGGACTTAGTGGCCAGTGTGATGTGGACAATAGTAATATGTGAAAACTTTTAGTCCCCACAAAATGGATAAGTAACATATAGCCAGAGGATCTCAGTAAAATTAAAATTTTAAGATTCCAGACAAGTCTGGACTTCAGCATCCAATCTGATCTATACCACTGAGAAGACCAATAGAAAAGGGCATCCATTCAGTTCACAATTCCCTTTGTGTGGTCCTTGTACACTTTGTCAACAAGTTCGCCCCAATGTTTGGAAGTCCCTTGCCAGCTCCTGGAGGAATTCACCTAAAAGTGGGTTGAGAAAAGATATCTCCATTCACAGTACTACATGTGAAATTACGGCCAAATGATCTATACAGCAGAAAAAATATGGGCATTAATGAACCATGTAATATAGAACTCAGAATCTCTTTGTGCCAACTGGCAAGTTGTGGGACAGTCTGCAGAAGAGGGGATGAGAACCAATTCTCAGAGACAAAGGAATTATCATGGGGGAAAGAAGGCTAAAGCACATGAAAATGGGTCACACTCAACAAGTCCCATTTATCACTGTTCCCAAAGACCACTAAAAGGCCTCATTGATAGAGCTCAGTGTGCTTGAGTCAGAGTCAGAAAAGATCAGTGAAAGCCAAGAATCTGAATTCTGAGAATCAGCTGAAGATACTGTCTCTGCCAGTGTCAGCAGGGGATATAACTACAGGGAGGAAGAGTAAGTTTTTGTTCAGAAATCATGATGACCCAAGAGGAAAAAACGGAGTTTCAGTCAGTTTTGTAGTGGTTTTATTCTTGGAAATCATCCTTTCATTAGAACTGATAACTCTGCATAGTTAATTTTAACAGCTGAAAAATTGTCTCAAATAATACTGTTTCAAATCACTGAACTAGAAATGTCAATCTCTGGAAGGTATTTTGGTTTGTTTCTCAAAGTCTAACTTCTAAACTATTCTACTTTACTTAGAGAGCTGAATGATACATTTAAGAGAAAAATACAGTTTATTCAAACAAATTACTAAAATATATAAGCCATGGTGAGCGTTAACAACAGCATTATAGCTAGAAACTTTTTCTGGAAATTGATTTTTTTTCTTGTTAAGTCTTCAGTTTTATCCTATTCAAGAGTGAGTTTTCACAGATTTTATTTTTATCTCATAAAACAGGAAATTTTCTTCAACATAATGAGCATATAGCTACATAAGAAGTCCTCTCTTTGAATGCAGTATAAATTGTATCTGCTAAATTATTTTTAAAATATTTTACATATGACTTTATAAGTTGTGTTTTATAGATTCTATTTTATCAGTAAGTTTTATTTATCCTATTTAGGCAAAAATTGTTTAAATTGAATACTAAAAACAATACATACTTGTGAAGAATCTCTCCCATTTAGCTCAGAATTTAGTTTCTTTTCTAAATGCTTTTCAGTTATACAAATAACCATTGCTTTTAGGAGGTTTTAGAAATAACCGAGTTTTTTCTTAAATATAATTAGTTTTATAATGTGTGATATTATTTTATTTTAAAATAATTTTAGATTTATTTTAAAAAACTGCAATATTACTACCAAAATTTTTTTTTTATTTCTTAAATCATTTGAGAGTAACTTACCAGTAGAATGGCCCATATTCCAAATGCTTCAATGTGCAGTTTTTACCAACAAGGATATGCTCTTATGTAACCACAATACAACCAACACTTGATATATCACTACCTCTAATCTATAGAGCCCAGTCAATTTTGCCAATAAAGGCCTGGACTCCACTTGCCTAGGATCACTTTTCCATTTAGTTGCCATGTCTCTTTTAGTCTCCTTCAATCTGAAACAATGTCTTAGTTTTCCCTTGACTTGCATGTTTTTGACCTGAGATTATAGGTCAGTTATTTTCAAGAATTATTCTCAATTTGGACCTGATGTGTTCTCATGATTAGATTTAGATTTTACAAATTTTAGTGGCAATTTTACTGAAGTGATGCTGTGTCCTTCACAATGTATACTATCAGGCTGTGTGCAATATCCACAAGTTTCATTCTTGTTTTGTTTTGTTTTTTCCCCTCTACATATTTGTAATTCTTGCCTTCAACAGTAAAAGTCCCTTCCTGCTCCCGATCTGCAATTTGCTGACTAGAGATGATGCTTTGGTTCAACCAATAATGACTACAAAAGGAAAATTTAATTAAAAGGCCATTTTATAGGGCGCCTGGGTGGCTCAGTTGGTTAAGCGACTGCCTTCGGCTCAGGTCATGATCCTGGAGTCCCTGGATCGAGTCCCGCATCGGGCTCCCTGCTCTGCAGGGAGTCTGCTTCTCCCTCCGACCCTCCCCCCTTTCATGCTCTCTCTCTCTCAGTCTCTCTCTCTCTCAAATAAATAAATAAAATCTTTTTTAAAAAAAGGCCATTTTATAATTAACTAAGTTACCTGAAATGGAGATGAAATAACTCAAAAATTCTTCCTTTTTTAAAAATATTAGAAGCTTTTTCAATCCATTGTAGTTACCTTGGTCTGGATCCTCAGCTACAGGGTCCTGGATACAAAATAATGGAGGACTGTCTGAAAATTGACCCAATGAGGATTAAAAGCTCTGGGGACAGTTATTGCATGTTAGGAGCCATGGGCTTGTCAAAAGACTGGGTAAAAATGGAAGAAAAAGAGCAAGTCAAACTTTCTGATACCAATTTTATGTCCTTTGGGCCAGAGTCTTCATTATTAGTGCTTTGAATTTTCTAAACTGGAGCTACCCAAAGTTGTCATTTATTGCACTTCTATTGTGATTACTTCATCAAAAAAGTTTAGGCCTTCAGTCAATTTCATAATTCATATTCACTGGTCATTAAGGTTATATTATCTCACAAATATGCCTGGAAACTTTCCAAAACTAAAGAACATTCAGAAAGAAAAGAAGGGTAAGGCTCTGTATCATGATTTTGGAAATTCTGCTCCCAGTATAACTGCTTTCTCTTGTAATTTAATTAATCTTATTTGTAGAATCCTTGAGAATTGTTTTCCTTTATCTTTGAAGTTTAGTAGTTTTATTAGCATATTTCTCAAGGTTGATGATTCCAGATAATTTTCCCAGCTTCCTAAAGGACCCTTTCAATATATGGGTTCAGGCTTTCTGTTTCTGTAAATATTTCTTCAATCACAATGATAAATATTAATTTTATGCCTATGTACTGTTTTAATCTTTAGGGACTCCAATTATACAAATATTATGCCTTCTTTGCCTGTCTTCCATTCTACCATGCTCTTATTTGCTCTTCTCAGTTAATTTTTGTATTCTTGGTTGTTCCTCTGCTTTTCTTAAATTATTATTATGAGGTTTTGTTTAATTTTATTATCTCATGCAGTTTTTTTTTATTTCTGAAATAATTTTTTCAATGCCTTCCACTTCTTTACTGAATTTAATCCATCTTTCCTTCTTTTTTCTGATCTTAATTTTTGATTTATAATTCAATGTTTTTTTGTTTTTTGTTTTATTTTTTTCACATCCCTAAAAACCTGTTTGAGTAGATTTAACTAAATTTGAAGTGTTGTCTCATGGTCATTTTTTACTACATGTTTTTCTTCTTGTTATTTTTCGGAAAGATAAAGAGTATTATCAAAGCTCACTAAGTTTGTTTTCTGATTTTTGTAAGAATTCTGTGTAGATTTATTGAGTTTTCTTTTGTTCACTGTTGTGAACTGTGGGTGCTTTACAAAACTTCTAGTTCAATGGCACCCCTTTTGTCAATTTATCAAAATAGATAAAAATCTAGACCTTTAGTAGTATTTTTTTTTTTTTTATGGTTAGGGAAGAGGTTGTGTGTCTCTGCCATTTGATTCTCTGTTATCTGATAAGACCCTAATTTTTCCCCTTTATTACCCAATGGCCCAAAAAAATCCTCTCAATTTTGTTTTCCCTGCTGCTTTTCTTGGCCGGTTCTTGTTCACTGCAGTGGTGCTATCATGTGAAGATTGTTTTCCTGGGATTTGATGGTTTTCTTTTTTTCTTTTTTGTTATTTTGAAGTTCAGTCATTCTTTGTTTTCAAGTCAGGTTTAAGACAATTTGTTAATTGTTTTTTTGCTATTATTTTTGTTGTTGTTTTATGCTTTTTCTTACAGTTTTGAATTGTCTGGGTTGGATATACTGAAAGATGCAGACTTAGACAGTTGTTTTTGTCTTTAGCTACCTGGAAGTTCTTTTTCTTTTAAGTTTTTGGGGGTTTTTTGGTTTTTTGGGTTTTTTTTTTGTTTTTTTGGCTTATTCACTTTAAGCCATGCTATTTAGACTGACTTAAGCTAGTAAGTTATATTATTTACTATTATTACCATCTCCTCCCGTAATCAAATATGCATATTATGATAACAAGGATGAAATTTAAATTGTTAGTAATGCACTGTAACCAATAAAGTGAAACTTGAAAAAAAACAATATCCAATCCTGAAGTTGGAGAGGTAGATGTGCTGTATAATCAAGGAGAGCATTTTATATTACCAAATTATACTCCTATTGTATCTGTTACATAGTTATAGACAAAGGAGTTCAGTTTTATGAATGTCAACTGGGTAGTTTTTACTAGTAATAAATTAAGTTTGAATACATTAAAACATTTAAATGAAACTGCACTATATTACCCAAAATGAGGTAGGTGTAGGTCATTAGAGCATAAATTATTACCCATTTTAAAAATTGCTAGTTTCTTGTTCTCTGGCAAGAAAACAGTGAACCATTTTAGAGACTTGGCAAAGCCAAGTGTATTTTAGCACAGTTTCAAGATAAAAACAACTTGTCATGTCAATAGCTGAGGCAAAGAAGTTAATGAGATGTAGTTTAGTACCAATATATCCTATTTTGCCATGCAACTGAAAAAAAATAGTGAGAGGTTTGACTCTACATTTCACTTCACCAGTTACAAATTATAGTGATTATTGGAAATAATCCTTATCTAAATAATAAACAATGTTCTATTTTAAAATTTGTTCTCACTTGCACTCAGCTTCTTTCTAGTATCCTTATCAAGAAAAACAAACATCATTTTCCTCTCTTCCAAATGTCTATACGATGCTTATGTTATTTGGAATTTACATGATGAATTGTTACTAAAGATGTTCAAAGTCCTTTCATATGCATTGCCCCAGGGCCCATCTTCAACCACATCACAGCCATCTCCTCCTTTTTTTCTCTTTCTCCAGTTTGCCAAAGGGACTAATTTTTTTTATTTCTACATTTGTGGTTGCAACCAACTAATCTATCCTTTGGGGATTTCTCTTCCCCAAAACTTGAAGTCAAATGGGGATGCTGTCTCCCTTGTTCTTTCTCTTCTTCTTGCCACTAAAAATAAACAAGCCAGTGGCTTTTACTGCTAATCACTAAAAGGAAAAAAACAAGACTTCACAAAATTAAATACAAACAAGTTGCCAAAATTATAAATTTCCTACTTCATGGTCCCTGGAAAATGATTAATTTTCCTTTCTAAAATTAAAACTTGAGGCTCCTACACAAATTTGTCTGGTTATTAATTTTTATTCTTGAGATAGCCTTCATCAAACAGATCAATATTCTTTGTATTTTTGTCTTTAATCAATGCACTGTTTGAAATGTTCTTATAAAATATCCTACCTCCCAATCAGAAAACATCCAAAAGTCCAGGTAATAAGTTACTCTTTTATTCAAGTGGACAATTTTCATGTCATTAAGCTTCAGACTAAGCCAAAGGTTTTTCTTCTAGGTATCTTCTTAACATGAGTAACTTCTTTGAATTTCAGCTTGGTCATTTCAGTTTTGTTTCTTCTTCTTCTTTTTTTTTTTAATAGTTTACTTTTATAGCAGTTTTAGGTTCATAGAAAAATCAAGTAGAAAGTACAGAGAATTCTCATATGCTCCCCTATTTGTACAGGTGCATAGCCTTCTTCATAATCAACATCTCCCACTAGAGTGGTACACACATTTGTTATAAATAATAAACCTATGGTGACACTACATTATCATCCAAAGTCCACCACTGACATTAGAGTTCTTGGATTTGCACATTCTATAAGTTTGGACCAATGAATAATGACTTGTACCCACCATTATAGTATCATATAGAATAATTTTACTGCCCTAAAAAATCCTCTGTGCTCTTCCTATTCATCCCTCCCTTTCCTCTATCCCCTAGCAACCAGCTCATTCTTTTACTGTTTCCATATCTCTGCCTTTTCCAGAATGTCATGTAGTTGGAATCATGGGCTTTTTAGTATATAGACTTTTCAGATTGGCTTCTTTCATATAATAATATGCATTTGTGTTTACTCATGTTTTTCATAGATTTAATGACTCATTTCCTTTTAATAGGCTTTATTTTTTAGAACACTTTTAAATTCAGTTTTGAACAGAAGGTAGAGAGGTTTCCCCAACACCTGCAGCACACATGCACAGCCCCCTCCATTATTGATATCCCTCACTAGAGTGGTAATTGATGAATCTACATTGATACATCATAATCATCTGAAGTTCATAGTTTATATTAGGGTTCACTCTTGGTGTTGTAAATTCTATGGGTTTGGACAAACATATAATGACAAGACCTACATTATAGTATTATACAGAGCAGTTTCATTGCCTTAAAAATCCTCTATGCTCTGCCTATTCATTTCTGCCTCCCCACTAATCCTGGCAACCTTGAGCTTTTTACTCTCTCCATAGTTTTGCTTTTTCCACAATGTCATATAGTTGGAATCATATAGTAGGTAGCCTTTTCAGATTGGCTTCTTTCACTTCTATTACGGATTTAAAATTCCTCCATATATTTTCATTTCATTGATAGTTAATTTCTCTTTAGATACAAATAGTATTCCATTATCTGAATGTATCAGTTTATTTATTCATTCATCTATGGAAGGGCATCGTGGTTGCTTCCAAGTTTTGGCATCACTTTATTTCTTTTTATTATGCATATTTAATAACTTGAATTTTTAATTTTTTAATATGGATAGATGCAAACTCTCTAGTTCTAGGAATGTTATCAGATGGTTGTAGGATGCTTTTCAAGCTACTTATCCTTGTGACATTCCATAGACACAGTATTGATGTATTTATTTATCCCCATCCAGGAGCATATCTCTTCCATCTCTAAAAAAAAATAGTGCCTTGGAATATTCCAAAATCAGTCATTTGATAATAGGTTGACATTTTTTTTTAATTTCTTACATCATAAACTGAATGTATTTCCTTTCCTTTTTTTTTTAATTTATAAACACAACCAGTACATGACAGAGTGAATTCCTTTCTACACCTTAACAACACTACCAGTTTTGGAAAAAAAAAAAAGAGAGAGATCTTTTGAAATAAGGGGAACTAATTTGAAAATTGGTTTATTCTAAATTCTTTTCTCTAGTACCCTTAATAGGAAAGAACACAATGAAATGTAGGCATGAATTTCTTTTAAGATTTATTTATTTATTTACTTACTTATTTATTTAAAAGAGAGAGCACAGGGGGAAGGTCAAAGGGAGAGGGAGAGAGAGAATCTCAAGCAAACTCCTGGCTGAGCATGGAGCCCAACGTGGGGCTTGATCTCAGAACTCCGAGATCATGACCTGAACCAAAATCAAGAGTCAGATGCTTAACTGACTGAGCCACACAGGCACCCCTACATGATTTTTATTCAAAGAAATTGTATTTAACTATTTTTTTTAAATTAATCTTTTATCTACTGCTGGCTCAAATAATCTAGTAGCACTGAACTGTCAAGACACCAGAAGGCTGCATACTCCTTCCCAAAAGATCTGCATCTTTCAAGATATCATGGGTTAATTATCTACTGGTTAATATAGATAGACTATTCCCTGAGGCTGAAGACTGAAACACCTGGAGGAGAGTAACTTTGGGAGTTGATATTTTGATGAACAGCTCCATGAAAATGCTCACATAGAAAGGTGCATTTACTTGCAGTGCAAAAGAATGTTCTTTCTTTTTCTACACTGATATTTTAGATACAAGGGATTTTTCTATCATTTTATTCCTTTTCTCAAACTGGAATAAGAAGAGGAACCCTGTCTTGTATCCTTTGGGTGACAAGGCTTGTTTCTTGCCTCACTCTGGTCAGTCTATTTTCTAGATCCAACACTAGTAAATGTTCTCATACTTTGTCTCTTTTCAGATGGTTTCTCTGTTTTGTACCTCAGGCTTTGTCTTATCCCCTTCCCTTACAATGGAGATTTCCTTGAATATTTTTCTGTCCATATAATCTAGTGAAATAACATGACCTAAAAGAAATACCAATACGAAAACATAAGATACTACAAATAGTGCAGTGTGCAATTAAAGAGAGGTTGGCCCTGTGAAGAAACTCAGAGAGAACATAAATAGTGTGTGAAATATATTCACAAGAATTTTAGTATTTGTGTTGCAAAAGTCAGCATGTAATTTTGGAATGCTTCACAACTTCACTTTTGACCTGGGTACATGAGCAATGCACAATTAGACCTTCTTTGTCCTGAAAGATTAAAGCAGACAAACAACAGGACACCAACAAGGTATTTCTATGAATTTCCTAAATCACAATGAACATTAGATTTTCTTTTACTACATATATAATTTCCAAATAGTTTATCTCATTTGCCTCTGAGGTAGTTAAGATTAAAGCAAATAATTCTAAGATCTTGCAAGGAATTATTGAAGCTGACAAATGTTGTATGGAATTTCACAAGCTTCCTTTTCTAGCAGAGAAAGCTGAGTGAGCAGTACTTGAGGAATCAGGAAATAAAGACACCTGGTTACAATTTATCACCATTTTCTTTGGCTAGACTGACCTTCTTGTCTTGTGATCTTTTATTGCTCTTGACTTCCCTCATTAACCCTTTCAAATACATTACTGCATTATGCTTTCAAAGTTCACAAAGGTGCTGTAGATATGGGACTTAAAAACACTGTATAGTATATAGAGCAGAAGCTTTGTGTTGTTAGACCCCAGTATTAAGCAACAATAGTTATCCTGTGTGAGTTTAGTTAACGTTTGCTCCCTTCCCTTTCCTACCACTCACTGTTGCTTTGTAAGATTTCAGGGGAAGGCATGTTAAGAATTGTTTCTGTTTAGTAAAAATCCTGTGGTCTATTGGCCTTGCTTTAAAAAAAAAAATTAGCAGTAAAGTAGACTTTGCATCTATAATTGTCCTACTTGGTTGACCAGAAAATCTGGCCTCAAGCTACACCTACCCACAAACTGTTTGAAGCTTTCTTTCCAAGCCCAACATCCCCAGAGTTTCTGTTGAAATGAATAGATTCATTGAAATGCATCTGTATATGTAATATTAAGAAACTTTTAATATTTGTTCATTTTCCCTCCTACAATGTCACCTTTAGTCTATGATTATAGTACCTCCACAATTTACTGAAGAAAACTCATTCTCTTCTGTTAATATGTTTAAATCACTAACTTTAGCCAAGAAAAGTCTCTTGGGAACTAGATCCATATATCCAACTATTTACTGAACCTCCACTTGTAGGTTCCATAGTCATCTAAAACTCAACATTTCAAAAATTCAACTTGCTATCTCTTCCCAGCTTTCTCAGTCCCTCCCTTACCTTCTTCTATTGTTTTTTGATACCAAAATGATTGTTATAACTATGCATGCAGTTGACCTAAACAAAAACTTTGAACTTTATCTTGGACTACTACATCTCACTCATACCCAATTTCATCCAGTGTTAAATACATTGATTTTATCTTCAAAATATGTCTTAAATCTATCCATTTCTCTTACAAATATTGCTTTGAACAAACCAGCATCATATTTTAGTACCTTAATTTAATTCCTTTTTCCAAGTTTTATACATTCTCTAATCCATTATTCATATTAGAGGCACAGTATCTTAAAACAATCATCTTGTCCCTTTAGTAATTAAGTCTATAAACACTCCTTTCTTCTCTTAGAAATACATCCAAATTAAGTATTTTACAAAGTCTTAAATGATTTAGTGCCTGATATTTCTCTAGTTTCATTTATTATCATTTTTAATTAAGCAAGCTTCCATCATTTAAGTCATCATGAATTTATTAACATAGAGCTATTTAGCTTCATAAACTGTTCTTAATTTTTTTAAGTTGTTACATTCTATAATGAAGAATTATTAATTTTAATGGTAGGCACTTATCTCTCAAAAAAGATCACACACTATTGCCTAACAGCAAATCAACTAATATCAACTGTACTAAAAGCTGAAAAATATTGAAGGTTTATTTAAATATCTAATAGTTATTAGTTAAAATGAGAAAAAAAACTAGTGAAGGTGACACTGATTAATATAAAGTCAAGATTTAACAGGTACAAAAACGTATTTTATAAAAAAATTTACAGAAGAAAATATTCTTTAACTCAGGTATAGGGAAGGCTTTCTAATTATGACTAAAAATCCAGAAATCCAGAATGACTACTTGGCTATATCTTTTTTCCTAGCCATGACAAAAACACTATGAATGAAATAAAAATGTAACTGACAAACTGGGAGATAATATTTGCAGCACATATCACAGAACAGGGCTAATAATTCCAATATATATAAAGAACTCTTAAAAATTGAGAGGAAAAATTACAAAAGCCTGGAAGCATAATAGACAAAAAATAGTGATGGATAACTCTTGAACAAAATTAAAATATTATCTTTAAACATATAAAAGCATGTTCAACATCAAACATAATTAGAGGAAAGCAATTTAATACATCACTGAGATACTATTTTTACCTACCAAATTGAAAAAAAAAATTAAAAGGTAAACAATACATCTATTGGTTGGACTTGGGGAAACTGACTTTCATATATTACTGGTGGGAACACAAATTTATAAAATCTTGTGGAGGAGAGTTTGGCAAAACCTACCAAAAAATACGTATTTACTCACTGATTCAGTAATCCCAATTTTAGAAACTTATCAAAAAATACATCTCCAGCAATACTAAAATACACATGATATGCCCAAGGATATTCACTGCAACTTAATTTGTTACTGCAAAGTTCTGGACACAATATTAATGTCCTTAAATAGAGGAGTGATTGAATGAACTCTGATACATCTATACGGTGTATCTGATAGAGTACTATGCAACTGTGAAAATGAACTGATATGGAGCAATTTCCAGAATATTTATTGTTAAGTAAAAAAGGCTGTCAAGAAGGGTATCTTTAGTATGTTACCTTTTGTGTAAGAAAGAGGGGAAAATAAAACATATACAAGAAACACAGAGGGACAGCTAGATAGTAATAAAATTGTCTACTTTCAAAAAGTGGGTATAAATGGCATATTTGCCCTGCTATCCAAAAGTAGAGCATCCTTATGAAACCTTTTGTAAACCACAATAACCTAAGGCAAAGAATATCCCCCATTTTCCAAAAATTCACATTATACCATTTTGCTTTCACAAAAGACCTATATTAATACCTGTTTTTGTTAACTGAAAGAGATCCAAAGATTTCCACTTTAAAAAAAGTCTTTACTGTACTAATGCAGATCTTTTGTAAAACTATGAAAATGGTAAAACTAAAGCTGGAGAGGCACAGAAAACTGAATCTGTAGATAACAAGGGAGAATGGAATGTCATGAAAATTTTGGATTGATTTAATGTACCTCATGGGACAACTTTTAAGTTATTTTTAACAAGTATTTTGTAAATGCTAATTTTTTAGGCTTCTACCTGTTGGCATACAAAAATATATAAGGATGGACATTCTGCCTTCTCATAGTCATACTTTTTGGAAATTTCCATCATCCTCAAGCAAAATAAGTATCAGTTTAATATTGGAAGCTATGTGTAAGATTGATTCAGCATTCCATGCACTGGCTTTAAAAATTCAGTACTGTGCATATTGTAGTGTTTTTACTGTGAATATTTAAATTTTTCACGCAGTTTTTCTACAGCCAATAATCAGTGGTGCTTTTGTACCTAAGTTTTATGTGATTTTAACGAAACATGGATAGTTGTAGCCACCTGATATTTGTGGTTTAAAATAAAGAGTTTTCTTGCCTGCAAAATAAAATAAAATAAAGTGACTTAACATGAACTTTTGGAAAGCAGAAGATACCTGTATTCCTTTTTCTACACATGTGAATTTCATAGTCATGTTAATATTTCATATGTACAAAAATCTAAATAAAATCCACAGAACTCTAAAACTGAATACAAACAAAAATATATTAACTTAAATGTGTTCAAATGAACAACATTACAACTTGAAGAGGGGAGGGTTGACACCAAAATGGAGTCACTTTTAACATCGTGGTTAGATTATACACCCCCAAGTTAAACACAAAAGAAAAAAGTACTTTCTAAAAACACTCATAATAAATTGAAATCCAAGTAGATAGTTTCTTTATGATAAAAGCATGAATAAGTAGTTCAAAAATCACTTTCTATGCTTTCTAGAACTGAACACATATATAAAAACTGTGTAGAAATGGGAGACAGGTTTCTCAACCAGAGAAGAAAGAAACAAATATGGAAATTAAAAAGATAGAATAAGGCTCATGGATTTGGATTGGACTTGGCAACATCAGTGTGATACCTATCTGTTTTTGTACTCTAAAAACATAAAGAAGCAATGGCTCCCCAGTGGTAATGAATAAACTTAATAATAGGATTTTGATTTCTAAATACCACTTTTTTTTTTTAAGATTTTATTTATTTGACAGAGAGAGCACAAGCAGAGGGGGAGGGAGAAGCAGGCTCCCCGCTGAGCAGGGAGTCTGCTTCTCCTGCTGACCCTCCCCCCTCTCATGCTCTCTCTATCTCATTCTCTCTCAAATAAATGAATAAAATCTTAAAAAAAAAAAAAGCCAAGAATTCTTGGGAAAATGGCTGATTCCAGAAATGGGGTAGGGAAACATCAAGATAATCCTGGAATAATTCTGAGCCAGAATATAAGCAAATGCACAAAGAATGATGGAGGAGTGTCAAAGGGGCCTGGAGTCAACTTAAAGGAAATAGCATTATAACTTGAATATCAAAATAAAGTAAAAATTATATTCAGCAGAATAGGAATTTACAATTCATACCGATATAAATAAGTAAATATATAACTGGAAAGAGGACAAATTACTTCTTTTCAGTAACATGCTAACTAATAAATGTATAAGAATAATGGCATTTGAAATCACCATTTGCCAACCACCATTATAATATCTTTTCCTTTTTTATTATAATAATTGATTCAGTCAAGAATCATCAACAGATGCTAACAATTAGTCCAACAAGAGTAAGAAGATATTTATAATATCTTTGCATATCTCATCACAAGGTACTTAATAATCACAATACGTAAAATAGTAACATTACAGGGGAGATATTTGACAGAAACCAAATAATCTAATTAACATTGCCAGTAATGAGACAAATCAACAGCAAGTGCTAACAGCTATAATATACTAAGAACTCAGCATCAGTTCTATGGCATTTCTACCCAAAGTGCATACTCTCAATATAATCATGGGAAAACACCAGACAAACTCAAATTGAGGGATATTGTAAAAAGTATCTTCTATTCTTTAAAACTATCGACATAAAATGCAAAGAAAAAAAATAAATTAAACTAAAGTGATATGACAACTGAATATAACACATGATTTTGGATTTATTTTGCTTCAACCATCATTAATATAGATATTGGTGAAATAACAATAAATCTTGCATCAACATTAATTTCCTTCTTTGAAAACTATACTATGGTTATGTTCTTGGGAAATAAATATTTAAATGTTTATGGTAACAGACATCATGTCTGTAACTTATTCTTTAATGGCTTAGAGAAAAATTTTCTACCTATCTACCTATTTATCTAGAAAAAGTGATAAAGAAAATCTGATAAGATGTTAACATTTGAGGACTCTTGGCAAAAGGTGTCCAAGAATTCTATGTACTACTCTTGCAATTTTTCTATAAGTCAGAAATTATTTTGAAAAAACATTTAAATAATAATGGGCTTAAGTTAATCATAAATAGTTTTCTCAGAACTACACTAGTTTCTTTTCCACTAATAATTATCCACATTTCTTTAAAATCTGTCTCTGTATTTTTTTTCTTCCATTTTGGATTTTGTTTAGTAGAAGATGCCAGCTACTAATAGTCTGCAATAAAATGGTAAACATTATAATAAACAGAATAAGAAAGTATTTAAAACAAATTTTAAAAAAGAAGTCAAGGCTATTCAAAAGTAACAGGAATAATATACTCATAATTAAAGATATTTATATCTAAAGTAGTATTTTTACTTACATTCACTACTATAAAATGTTTGTACTATAAGAGACCCATGGCATTTTATACAAAAGGAAACTAAATTATTGACAAGCTGAGTGTCCAAGTTCATAGATTTGGGAAATGGCAGAGTTGGAGATACTACTCAGATTTCTTGACTGTACTGCTGTGGTGGTTAGGATTTGACACTTTCCCTATTATTGGCTGGGTATGAGTCCATGACAGGGAAATTCTTTCTTGAGGAAGTATAGTTCAGTGGTCTCTGAGACCAGGACAGGGACTAATGAGACTTGTATACTAAAATCAGCTCTGTTGCTTACTAACTATGTAACTTTGGGGAAATTTCTTCCAGTTCTAATTCCAAGTGCAAAGATATTTCCCCAACTTTAATTTATTAAAATAAAAAATTAATTAAAAGCTTAACATTAAAAAATAAATTTTAAAATAAAAACATCCATATCCCACAAATACAGCTTAGATAAGTACTGAATTTTTCAAAATCAATTCATAATTGAATGTTGAATTTGCAGATAAGCAAACAATGCTGATAGGAAAATAAACTAGAATATACTTTTTGAAGGATGATATAACAATACACCTTTAAAGCTATAGTTATTTGTATACACTTTCTCAAAAAGTACACCAATAGCAAGGCACCAAGGCACAGTATAGGAAGATTGCAATAGACTAGAAGAGCCCTAGGCTTGCCTGGGCCCATGAATACAACTAGATAACTACCAAATCATCCTAAATACTGCAGAAATTGACCTGGAGACTGGCAGAACAAATTCAACAATTAAAAATAAGAGACAAGGCTACATCAAAGAAAGTAGGAAGTGCAGAGATGGGGCTTGGAAAAGAAATGGATCATGGCTCCAGTGGTGGGAAGGGAGCCTCAGTTGCAGAAAAGGGCAAGAGACAGACTAGAACACAGGGGAGCATGTGGGAAAAACGAATCCCCATAGCAACTGGCTTGGGAGCCAGAGGGCACGAATTTTGTGAGTTCTTGCAACCAGTGGTGTTTAAAGCCTGGAATTTT
Source organism: Neomonachus schauinslandi (assembly GCF_002201575.2). Taxonomy (NCBI): domain Eukaryota; kingdom Metazoa; phylum Chordata; class Mammalia; order Carnivora; family Phocidae; genus Neomonachus; species Neomonachus schauinslandi. The sequence goes on along the minus strand of NC_058406.1, from coordinate 130,666,327 downwards.
AAAGGTCAGCATGCTTGGTTCTGGGAGAGCTTTCAGGGCATTGGAGCTACTCTTGCAGAAAACAAAGGGCAAACAACCCGCAGACATACTATATGAAAACAGCCATCTAAAGAGTGCCTGGGGCACACAGTCAGGAAGTTAGCTGCTCATCTTGGACCATGTCTCAGAGAGGTAACATTCACAGAAAGACCCCTCCAGGAACAAATAAACTGGCAGGTACCATTTCCCTGCCCTGTCCCTCAGCATAAACAAAGAGCCACCTGCAGGAACCAGCACAGTGCCTATACTCACTACCTAACTTGCTTACACTACACCCTGCACCACTGTGCTCCAGTGGGACCACCCCTCTCAGCCATACTTATCTCAGTCCCAGTGTAGCAGGCCACCTTCCCCAGAAGACTGGCCCAAACCACTGCCAACACTGCATCTCCCTACGCAGGAGTTTTGTAAGGCCTCGGTTCAGGTGGTGGTGGAGACAGGCCTCAAATCACAAGCAGACCAGGGTACACCTTGGTAAAAATGTGCCAGATTCAGGCCAGGACCAAACACTGCCCACAACAGGCAAAGAGAGCCTCCGCAGACAACTGGCCTGAAGCATAAAGTGGCCAGGACACAACAATAGAGCAAATGTAGCACACACTGGAGACACTCATGGAAGCCCAGGCCCTAGGGAACATGGGACACTACACTGCAGGGTACTATATGATCTTTTCTTCATAAAGCCATTATCCTCAAGAACAGGAGATATAACTGACTTTCCTAACACAGAGAAACAGGCAAAGAGACTTAGACAAAATGAGAAGGCAGAAGCATTTGTCCCAAATGAAAGACAAGGACAAGGCCATGGCTGGCGATCTAAGTGAAACAGATATAGGTAACATGCCTGATGGAGAATTCAAAGCAATGATCATAAGGATACTCACTGGACTTGAGAAAAGAGTAGAGAACATCAGTGAGACCGTTAAGACAAAGATAAGGAATAACATAGCAGAGACAAAGCGCTCAATAAACAAAATAAGAAAAACACCTAATGGAATGTAGAGCAGGCTGGAAGAAGCAGAGGGATGAATTAATGACCTAGAAGACAAAGTAATGGAAAGTAATCAGGCTGAACAAAAGAGAGGAAAAAGGATTATGCAAAACAAAAATAAACTCAGGGAACTCAGTGACTCCATTAAATGTAATAACATTTATATTACAGGGATCCCAGAAGAAGAGAGAGAAAAGGGGGGCACAGAATTTATTTGAAGAAATAATAGCTGAAAACTTCCCTAATCTGGGGAAGGAAACAGATATCCAGATCCAGGAGGCACAAAGAATCCCCAACAAAATCAACAAAAGCAGATCGACACCAAGACATTTTGTAATTAAAATGGCAAAATAGGGACACCTGGGTGGCGCAGTCAGTTAAGCATCTGCCTTCAGCTCAGGTCATGATCCCAGGGTCCTGGCTCAAATCCTGCATCAGGGGTCCTTGCTCAACGGGGAGCCTGTTTCTCCCTTTGCCTGCTGCTCCCCCTGCTTGTGCTCTCTTTCTCTCTCTGACAAATAAATAAAATCTTTAAAAAATAAAATAAAATGGCAAAATATAGTGATGAAGAAAAAATATTAAAAGCAGGAAGACAAAAGAAAACAGTTACATACAAAGGAAACCCCAAAAGCTATCAGCAGATTTTTTCAGGAGACACTTTCCAAGTCAGAAAGGAGTGACATGATATATTTGAAGTACTGAATGAGAAAAGCCTGAAGCCAAGAATACTCTATCCAGCAAGGCTATCATTCAGAATAGAAGGAGAGATAAACAAAAGGAGCTGTGACCACCCTAACCAGCCCTGCAAGAAATATTAAAGGGGACTGTTTGAGTGAAAGGAAAGACCAAAAATGACAGTATGAAGGTAGGAAACACAAAAGCAGTAATGAATATTTCTGTAAAAAAATCAGTCAAGAAATTCACAAAGTAAAAGGATAGAAAATATGACACTATATACCTAAAATGTGGGGAGGAAAGGAGAATGGGTTCAAACTTAAAAGACCAACAACTTATTATATACTGCTACATGCAGACGATGTTATATAAACTTAATGGTAACCACAAATCAAAAACCAATAAATATACAAAAAAAGAAAGAAATCCAAATATATCACTAAAGAAAACCAGTAAATCATGAAAGAGAGAAAGACATCATCAAAGAAAATCTTCAGAAACAAACACAAAACAGGTAATAAAATGGCAATAAATACACATCTATCAATAATTACTTACAATGTAAATGGACTAAATGCTGCAATCAAAAGACATAGCGTGATAGAATGTATTAAAAAAAAAAAAAGACCCATCTATATGCTGTCTACAGGAGACTCATTTTAGACCTAAAGAAACCTGCACACTGAAAGTGAGGGGATGGAAAAACATTTATCATGCAAATGGAGGTCAAAAGAAGGCCAGAATAGCAATATTTACACCGGACAAAACACACTTTAAAACAAAGACTATAACAAGAGATAAAGAAGGGCACTATATAATAACAAAAGGGGCAATCCAACAGAAGATATACGAAGTCTAAACATTTATGCACCCAATACGGGAGAACCCAAATACATTAAACAGTTAATAACAAACATAAAGGAATGAATTGATGATAATACAATTAATAGTAGGTGACTTTAACACCCCACTTATGTCAATGGACAGATCATCAAAACAGAAAGTCAAAAAGCAAAGTAGGTTAGAGGGAACATACCTCAACATAATAAAGCCATATATGAAAAACCTACAGCTAGTATCATCCTCAATGCAAAATAACCTGAGAGCTTTTCCTCAACAGTCAGGAACAAGACAGAGATGTCCACTCTGACCACTTTTATTTAAAATAGTACTGAAGAGACTTGTCTTTTTTCCACTGGACATTCTTACCTGCTTTGTTGAAGATTAGTTGACGATAGAGTTGAGGGTCCATTTCTGGGCTCTCTATTCTGTTCCATTGATCTATGTGTCTGTTTTTGTGCCAGTACCATACTGTCTTGATGATTACAGCTTTGTAATAGAGCTGGAAGTCCAGAATTGTGATGCCACCAGCTTTGCTTTTCTTTTTCAACATTCCTCTGGCTATTCGGGGTCTTTTCTGGTTCCATACAAAGTTTAGGATTATTTTGATGGGGATGGCATTGAATGTGTAGATTGCTCTAGGCAGCATTGACATCTTCACAATATTTGTTCTTCCAATCCATGAGCATGGAACATTTTTCCATTTCTTTGTGTCTTCCTCAATTTCTTTCATGAGTATTTTATAGTTTTTTGAGTACAGATTCTTTGCCTCTTTGGTTAGATTTATTCCTAGGTATCTTATGGTTTTGGGTGCAATTGTAAATGGGATCCACTCCTTAATTTCTCTTCCTTCTGTCTTCTTGTTGGTGTACAGGAACGCCACTGATTTCTGTGCATTGATTTTATATCCTGCCACTTTACTGAATTCGTGTATGAGTTCTAGCAGTTTTGGGGTGGAGTCTTTTGGGTTTTCCACATAAAGTATGATATCATCTGCAAAGAGTGAGAGTTTGACTTCTTCTTTGCCCATTTGGATGCCTTTTATTTCTTTCTGTTGTCTGACTGCTGTGGCTAGGACTTCTAATACTATGTTGAATAGCAGTAGTGATAGTGGACATCCCTGCCGCATTCCTGACCTTAGGGGCAAAGCTCTCAGTTTTTCCCCATTGAGAATGATATTTGCTGTAGGTTTTTCATAGATGGCTTTTATGATATTGAGGTATGTACCCTCTATCCCTACACTCTGAAGAATTTTGATCAAGAAAGGATGCTGTACTTTGTCAAATGCTTTTTCTGCATCTATTGAGAGGATTATATGGTGCTTGTTCTTTCTTTTATTAATGTATTGTATCACATTGATTGATTTGTGGATGTTGAACCAACCTTGCAGTCCAGGGATAAATCCCACTTGGTCATGGTGAAGAATCCTTTTAATGTACTGTTGGATCCTATTGGCTAGTATTTTGGTGAGAATTTTTGCATCCATGTTCATCAAGGATATTGGTCTGTAGTTCTCCTTTTTGATGGGGTCTTTGTCTGGTTTGGGGATCAAGGTAATGGTGGCCTCATAACGCGAGTTTGGAAGTTTTCCTTCCATTTCTACTTTTTGGAACAGTTTCAGAAGAATAGGTATTAATTCTTCTTGAAATGTTTGGTAGAATTCCCCTGGGAAGCCATCTGGCCCTGGGCTCTTGTTTGTTGGGAGATTTTTGATGACTGCTTCAATTTCCTTAGTGGTTTATAGGTCTGTTTAGGTTTTCCATTTCTTCCTGGTTCAGTTTTGGTAGTTCATACATCTCTAGGAATGCATCCATTTCTTCCAGATTATCTAATTTGCTGGCATAGAGTTGCTCATAATATGTTCTTATAATTGTTTATTTTTTGGTGTTGGTTGTGATCGCTCCTCTTTCATTCATGATTTTTATTTGGGTCATTTCTCTTTTCCTTTTCATAAGTCTGGCCAGGGGTGATCAGAAATCATAGTTATGACCTGAAATTTTTAAAGAAACTATTTTTTCTTAGTTGTGAAAAGTAATGTAATGTTTCAAAATAAAATTCTAGTACACTTGGAAAAATAAATAAATAAATAAAATAGTACTGGAATAGGGCATCTGGGTGTCAGTTAAGCTTCCAACTCTTGGTTTTGGCTTGGGTCGTGATCTCAGGGTCGTGGGATTGAGCACCGTGGCAGGCTCCACACTCAGTGCGGAGTCTGCTTGGGACTCTCTCTCCCTCTGCCCCTACCCGTCCTCATCTAAAATAAATAAATACATATTTTAAAAATATAAAATAAAATAGTACTGGAGAGTCCTAGCCACAGCAATCAGACAACACAAAGAAATAAAAGGCATCCAAATCAGCAAGGAAAAAGAGTTTCAAATGTTTGCAGATGACATGATACTACATATAGAAAACCTGAATGATTCCACCAAAAAACTGCTAGAACTGATATAGGAACTCAGTAAATTCACAGGATACAAAATCAAGGTAGAGAAATCTGTTGCATTTTTATACACCAATATTGAAGCAGCAGACAGAGAAATTAAGGAATTGATTCCATTAACAATTGCACCAAAACCCATAAGAACCTAGCAATAAATGTAACCAAAAAGATAAAAGCTCTGTACTCTGAAAATTATAGAATATTGATGAAAGAAATTAAAAATTAAAGACACAAAGAAATGGAAAAACATTCCATGCTCATGGATAGGAATTCCAAATATTGCTAAAATGCCTATACTCCACAAAGCAATCTACACATTTAATGCAATCCCTATCAAAATGCCAACAGCAGGGGCGCCTAGGTGGCTCAGTCATTAAGCGGCTGCCTTCGGCTCAGGTCATGATCCCAGGGTGCTGGGATCGAGCCCTGCATCGGGCTCCCTGCTCAGTGGGAAGCCTGCTTCTCCCTCTCCCACTCCCCCTGCTTGTGTTCCCTCTCTCGCTGTCTCTCTCTCTGTCAAATAAATAAATAAATAAAAATCTTAAAAAAAAAATGCCAACAGCATTTTTCACAGAACTAGAACAAACAATCCTAAAATGTGTGTGGAACCACAAAAGACCATGAATACCCAAAGCAATCTTGAAAAAGAAAATCAAAGCTGGAGGCATCATAATTCTGGACTTCAAACTATACTTAAACGCTGTAGTCATCAAGACAGTATAGTGCTGGCACAAAAACAGACATGTAGATCAGTAGAACAGAACAGAAAACCCAGAATGGACCCATAACTATATAGTCAACTAAACTTTGACAAAGCAGGAAAGTATAGCCAATGGAAAAAAGACAGTCTCTTCAACAAAGCGTGTTGGGAAAACTGGACAGCAACATGCAGAATGAAATTGGCCCACTTTCTTATACCATACACAAAAATAAATTCAAAATGGATGAAAGACCTAAATGTGAGACAAGAAACCATCAATATCCCAGAGGAGAACACAGGCAGCAACCTCTTTGACATTGGCTGCAGCAACGTCTTACTAGATATGTCTCCTGAAGCAAGAGAAACAAAAGCAAATATGAACTATTGGGACTTCATCAAGATAAAAAGCTTCTGCACAGCAAAGGAAACAATTAACAGAACTAAAAGGCAGCTTACAGAATGGGAGAAGATATTTGCAAATGACTTATCTGATAAAGGGTTAGTGTCAAAAATCTATAAACAACATATCAAACTCAACACCCAAAAAACAAATAATCCAGTTAAGAAATAGGCAGAAGACATGAATAGACATTCTTCCAAAGATGACATACAGATGCCCAACAGACACATGAAAAGATGCTCAACATCACTCATCATCAGGAAAATGCAAATCAAAACCACGATGAGATATCACCTTACTCCTGGGAGAATGTTTAAAATTAATAATACAGAAAACAAATAATTGGCAAAGATGTGGAGAAAAAGGAACCCTCTTACACTGTTGGTGTGAATGCAAACTGGTGCAGCCACTCTGGAAACCAGTATGGAGGTTCCTCAAAAAGTTAAAACTGGAACTACCACATGACCCAGCAATTGCACTACTAGACATTTACCCAAAGGATAAAAAAAATACTGATTTGAAGAGGCATATGCACCCTGATGTATAGCAGCATTATCAATAGCCAAATTATGGAAAGAGCCCAAATGTCCATTGATTGATGAATGAATAAAGATGTAGTATATTTATACAATAGAATATTACTCAGCCATCAAAAAGAATGAAATTTTGCCATTTGCAATGACATGGATGGAGCTAGAGTATATTATTCTGAGAGAAATAATTCAGTCAGAGAAGACAAATACCATATGATTTCATTCATATGTGGAATTTAAGAAAGAAAACAGATGAATATAGGGGAAGGGGAAAAAAGGGGAAGCAAACCATAAAAGACTCATAACTGTAGAAAACAAACTGAGGGTTCATGAAGGGGAGGTGGGTAGGAGATGGGTTAAATGAATGATGGGTATTAAGGAGGGCACTTGTTCTGTTGAGCACTGGGTGTTATATGTAAGTGATGAATCACTAAATTCTACTTCTGAAATGAATATTATACTATATGTTAACTAACTGGAATTTAAATAAAAATTTGAAAAAAGTCAATGTACAGACATGTTGCACTTCTATATACCAATTATGAAGCACCACATAGAAAGATTAAGGAATCAATCCCATTTACAACTGCACCAAAAACCATAAGATATCTAGGAATAATCATAGCCAAAGAGGTGAAAGTCCTGTACTACTCTGAAAACTATAAAACATTGATGAAAGAAATTGAATACAACACAAAGAAATGGAAAGATATTCCATGCTCATGGATTGGAAGAACAAATGTTAAAATGTCTATACCACCCAAAGCAATCCACACATTTAGTGCAATCCCTAACAAAATGCCAACAGCATTTTTCACAGAACTAGAACAAACTATCCTAAAATGTGTATGGTACCACAAAGGCCCCAGATAGCCAGAGCAATCTTGAAAAAGAAAATCAAAGCTGGAGGCATCAAAACTCTGAACTTCAAGTTATATTACAAAGCTATAGTGATCAAAACAGTATGATACTGGTAAAAAAATAGACACACAGATCAATAGAACAGAATAGAAAACCCAGAAATAAACCCAGAATTATATGGTCAATTAATCTTCAACACAGCAGGAAAGAATATCTAATGGGGAAAAGACTGTCTCATCAACAAATAGTGCTGGGAAAACTGGACAGCAACATGCAGAAGAATGAAACTGGACCACTTTCTTACATCATACACAAAAATAAATTTGAATTGGATTGGAGACCTAAATGTGATACCTGAAACCATAAAAATCCTAGAAGAGAACACAGGTAGTAATTTCTCTTACATCAGCGGTAGCAACTTTCTTTCTAGATAGGTACCCTGAGGCAAGGGAAACAAAAAGAAGAATAAACTATTGGGACTTCATCAAAATAAAAAACTTCTGCACAGAGAAGGAAACAATTGACAAAACTAAAAGGCAATGTATGGAATGGGAGAAGATATTTGCAAATGAGTTACCGGATAAAGGCTTAGGATCCAAAATATATAAAGATCTTATAAAATTCAACATACAAAAAATGAATAAATGGGCAGAAAACATGAACAGGCATATAGATGGCCAACAGACACATGAAAAGATGCTTATCAGCACTTATCATCAGGGAAATGCAAATCAAAACTACAATGAGATATCACCTCACACCAGTCAGAATGGCTAAAATCAACAACACAAGAAACAGTAAGTGTTGGCGAAGATGTGAAGAAAAAGGAACCCTCATGCACTGTTGGTGGGAAAGCAAACTGGTGCAGCCACTTGGGAAAATATGGAGGCTCCTCAAAAAATTTAAAAATAGAACTACCCTACAATCCAGCAATTGCACTACTGGGTATTTACCCAAAGAATACAAAAGCACTAATTCAAAGGGATCCATGCCCCCTATGTTTATAGTAGCATTATTTACAAAAGCCAAATTATGGACAGCCCATGTGTCCATCAACTGATGATGAATGGATAAAGAAGATGCAGCTAGTTCGCACACACACACACACACACAGGAATATTATTCAGCCATAAAAAAGAATGAAATTTTGCCATTTACAATGACATGGATGGAGCTACAAAGTATAATGCTAAGTAAAGTAAGTCAGTGAGAGTAAGACAAATACCATATGATTTCACTTAAATGTGGAATTTAAGAAACAGAACAAATGAGAAAAAGAAAAAAAAAGAGAGAGGGAAACAAACCAAGAAACAGACTCTTATTTACAGAGAACAAAAAGATGGTTACCAGAGGGAAGGTGGGTGGGGGGATGGGTGAAACAGGTGATTGGGATTAAGGAGTGCGCTTGTGATGACCACTGAGTGATTAAAATTTAGAAAAACAGAAAAACCCCCATAAGAAAATAATCAAGTAAGTGTTAAAATTTATAAATCGAAAGTTATCCTATATTATGGAAATACAAAAAACCTGAAACAATGTTGAAGTCTAGTAATAGTGGATTGATCAAATATGCCATATCTATAGAATGGAATAAAATGTAGATATTAAAATAGAACAATATTTACCAAACTTGTATTAAGAAACACTAGTACTTGGAATGTATTGTATAGAAAAATATTTGGAATCTGTAAAATTATATAAAGTTAGGGGTCATTAATTCTCAAATATGTTAATGTTTTAACATCCATTGTGTTTCTCCACATAGAAGGATGTAAGAGATATTTATGTAATGTGTCTAAATTTAATTCGATCCTAGAACCCTATTTTTACAGATAATTTGTTAAGATCACATAGAATAATGGTTAACAGAATACTGTATGATAAATACTGTTGAAGAACATTTAATGTTGTGGCAAATATTCAACATATATAACTAATTTAAATGTATGTCATAAAATACATACAGATTATATATAAAACTATATGAGATAGTGTGTGTGTATGTATGCATACATATGTCAAAAAATTAACAATCTTGGTTTGAGAAATGAGAAGTAAATAACGTGTTTCTCATGTTTAATTTGAAAATTTTCTATAATGTAAAGAAATTACTTACTTTATTCAAAATATTTCCTTCATATTACCAAATGTTGGTATTTGTATCTTTCTGTCCTATGGTTCTTTATTCTTCCATCCCTGTGTTGTTGGTTGTTTTTAAAAAGACTCTACATCCTAAAATTCACCACTTAGTATTATTTTGGACCCAAAATGAAAATATTCTGACAATGTTTCTTCCTTCATAACATCCTCTTCTCCATTTCTACAGTGGCATCCTGCACATCTGGTAGATTTCATCTCCCAGCTTCCACATATGTAGTCTCACCTCTCCTCCACATTTTTGTGTTTCCAAAACATGCAGCCAGACACTTCTGCCAAAATCATCTCTCAAATGCACTGCTTTGCCCACATGACTTCCTTCTGCAAATCCTTCAAAGACAGTGTTTCTTTGCATATGAAATTCAAATTATTCATATACATTTTCAAACAGCCTTTATCTGCACATACATATCCATGAGATCTCTCATCTATCCTCTCCTGCATACTGATCTTTGTTGCTTAGTATACAAAATAACCATGTTCATGTTAACATTATCTAAACATGGTTTTTATGTTTCTTTTCTTTTCACTAAAGTATTTCTTCAACTTTTATGTTTCCTGAATGTTTACATAAAAGAAGGACGAAATTACTCTAACATTTATTACCTATTATACACAGAACACTGAACAAGTTGATATATTCCATATCATCTTTTAAAATTTAATTGGAAATTAAGTAATTCTAAGTCAATGTACAATGATTTCATGAACTAGGAATTAAGAATGTTCTGCCAAGTTCTACCTTGTACCATTTTCTTCCTTCCTGAACATTCTATCATTCTACTGCCAACATGTTCTTTCTCATTTATATCCCTGGTAAGTGGGGTAAGGAGTAGGGAGCAATGTTTCTTTTTGTTTCCAAAGTGAATCCACTAAGTTTTTTTATTGTTTGTTTCTTATAGCCAACCTCTGTAGAGAATTTTGTCCTTGCTTCCTAGGTAGTTAAATTTCTCTTACCAATCCTGACAGAGGGTTACAAACTTGTTATTTTATTAAGTAAAAGAAAATAACATCAATGAAAAACAAAAGGTATATCATCTACAATCAGCATCACATAACAACAACAACAAAAAGATATTTTAATATCAAAAAAGTACAATTACAGGTTTAATTCCCTAAACAGAAGCCTGCCATTTCCCTAAATGGGCAATTTGCTATCATACACTGACATATCCAAGAATCAAAAAGTGAGGGAAAAAATCATGATACATGTACATAAGTACACGCATATGCTCAATAAAACCATAACCTAACATTTTATTTTATCATATTACATCATATTTAATTGCTTTCTTGATATGTTTGTGAATTTGATGATCTCTATTCTATAACACATACAAATTTGAATCCCAATTGTTCCAGGATTTTATTAGTCATTGAAAACCCAGTCATACTGATGTACCAATTTGCCTGGGCTGCCATAACAAAATACCAGAGACAGGATGGCTTAAACAACAAAAATATATTTTCTCACAGTCGTGGAGGTTAGAAGTCTGATCACAGTGTCATCAGGGTTGGCTTCTCCTGAGGCTTCTCTGTTTGGTTTGTAGATGAACACCTTGTCACTGTGTCCTCACATGGTCTTTCTTTTGTATGAATGCATCCCTGGCTTCCCTTTGTGTCCAAATTCCTCTTCTAAAAGGACACATGCCAGATTGAATTTAAGTCCACCCTAATGACCTCATTTTAACATAGTTACCTCTTTAAAGGCCCAATCTCCAAATACAGTTAGTTACATTCTGAAATAATGGGGCTAGAGTTTCAAAGTCCAGAGTGCTAACCATTACACCATGGGACCCGCTGGGGCTAGAGTTTCAACATAAGAATTTTGGGAAGACACAATTCAACCCATATCAACTAGCAATACCACTAAAAATAGAATGTCAACCTAACTAAAATTTGTACTTTCTCTGAGATTAAAAGATAATTTAGTCCAACTGATAATAAGATTGAAAAATCTATCATGTTATGTACATGTTATGTATGAAATCTGAGGGCAAAAATATGTTTAGTCCTTCCACAAACTATATTTTTAGTCATTAAATAGTAATTACCAATTCCTCTGATACTGAGAAATTAATATGTGTTTTTCTAATTTTTCTTTTTTAAGACAGTGTTAGTCACCTTAATTTAGTGGTTTTCCAACTCCAGCAATAGCAGTCAAGTGACACCAAGATCGACACAATGGTTTTCCCTTCACATCTCTCTTACAACATAAATCTAAAATGGAAAACTTGAAGGCTATTCAGCATGGAGGGAAATGGGAAATTCTTAAAAATGTACTTGCATTCTTGGTTGATAAGTGAACTCATCTTCATGCATGGAATTAAAAAAAAAAAAAACTTTTGACACCATTATAATACCCGTTTGTTTAAACATAAACATAGTATGTATTCAAGATTTCATTTCAAAGTGAAATTTTCACTTTTCTCTATATTTTTGCTCTAAAACATGCTTAAATAGGCTTTTTTGGCTTTTGGGGGGGTATTTCATTCACTTCGATTGTTTAGTAGATTGAGATCAGACTTTTTGGTTGCAAGCAACAGATAGGAATTCTGAGTAATTTCAACAGAAAAGTTATTTAGTTAGGTCACAGAACTGAGGCTGAAAAACTTGGCTCATATATAGGACAATTCAAGGGGTTGCTGTTCCTGGCATTATGCAGCCAATTTACTGCAGCTGCTAGCACTATTGAGACTCTTGCTGCTACCAAAAGTGTCCGTGGTACCACCAAACCTGCAATGATCTTACCCCCTCTATTTGACCCTACTTGGAGCCACATGTTCAATATCCAAAGTCCATAGCAAGTGTCTTATTGGTGGGAATGCAGACATGTATTTGCAACCTAACTAAAGTTATAGCCTCTTCATTCCATAAAAGGAAAGCACTCTATGAGCTGGGGGATGGAGAATCACTACATTTGTCACATTGCCTAATAAGTTCTCATGCGGGCCTAGGGAACATGGAAGGAAAATCCTTCATGTGTGTTAAAATCAATCAATTTCAAACCAAAATTTGGGGAAAACTCCAAATCTTAATTTACAGACTAAAAAAAAGGGGGGGGGTGATTAAGTGTTATTAGGCATTTAAAAATAGCAGTAGCTCCTTTGGTAATTTCTGAAAAATAACAGGAGTTTTCCCTCAAGCAGTAAGTAGAGTCTAGATGCAGAATAGTATATTCAAGAAGGAAAAGGCTCATGATACTGTCTTATTTGAGCCAAAGTTTCAAAGAATCCTTGAATCTATATCTGGCTTGATCACTAAACTCAGTACTCTCATATTTGAATTCAGCTCTAGAAGTCATGGATAAAGTGACTTGAAGGTCCTGTCATCCCAAACACATACAGGCTTAAAGAACAGCTTCAAATTTTGCTATGTAAAGCCTGATTAATAATAATTTAAAAAGGGGATATGTATCTTTACTTAAATAATGAACATTTTACTAAATTAATTTCCTGGGTTTTCTTGTCATTGTTGAGAAATTCTAAAATGAATAAACAGTCCAAGTAAATATAATGCATAACCAATTATCCACCAACCAGAATTTAAAAGTGTTATAATTTGGTCATACCTGTTTTATCTGTTTTTATATAATCACTAACATATATTATAGCGAAATTTGAAGTCCCTTCCCCTATGTCTAGTCACTTTCCCTTCACTGGAGATAAATATTATCATGAACTTAGTATATATGCTTGCAATCTTTTTAACACATTTACGTATACATATGTATGTATTATTGAAAAGCATATAGTATTTTGTGTTTTTTATAAATGTATCATATATTTTTATATAATCTTATTTTATAATTCTTTTATCATTATGTTTTGAGATTTATTTTTTGATACATTATTTTTAGTTCATTTACTTTAACTGATATGCTCTATCCCATCTTATAAATTTGTTTTATCTATCCCTACTGATGGACATTTTGTTTGTAACCATTCTTTTTGTTTTTACCAGTAATGCTGCAATGAACATTTTTGTACATATCTTTTTGTGCAGTTTTTCTATAAATGGAAATTCTGGGCTACAAAGGCATGGGACAATTTTCATTGTGCTAGATGACTGAAAAATTTTTCATCCTGTATTATTTTTTAAAAAATTAAAAAAGACAACCTATATTTTTTTACCAATCCCTTAAATTTCTAGACATACCTTCTTCTTCTTTTTGCTTTTACATCACAGAGGTAAATCTTTCTAATAAGATAAAATGGGGTAACAACATAAAATGACTTTTCTCAGCATTACAGTTTTGGGTAATGATTTAATTTGCCAATGTGTTCATTTTTCCTTGCAAAATAATTTTGTTGTATGACTGGAGTTCCTTTTCAAAGTCCTGGGAAAATGCTTACTCATGAAAATTAAAGACAGACTTTCTTTTGGAAAAAGTATCTCCATTTACCAGCACAAATTGGCAGAGCCAGGAGTATTTCTATAAAGTTTTGGGAAAACAAAACCTAATTAAAATTACTAAAATTAGACAAATATCTCTTAGTCAAGAGTTTTTTTTAAAAACTCTTACTGAGTTTTGAAGATTTTAATAGGATAGTTTCATTATACAACAAATCATTAGATTTGAAGAGAATTTTTCACAATGGCTGTTACATAGATATATATTTATGAATTTCCTTTTCATCTATTCAAGTAAAGACTTTCTATTTTGTCCTACCGTTTCCATCTGTTTGATCAAGAACTGAGGAACAGTAACAACCTGGATTTACCAATGTTTCTATTGGATTCTGAAAATAAAACAAGCTATTCTAAAACATGGGTGACTTGTCATGGTGAGTTTGATTAATCTAGTAAAAGATGCTGGGGGCATTCTTTATTATTGGGTCTCTGCCATCAATTAGGATTTATTTTCCATCTTTCCTTGTTTCTCAAGAAATTATTTTCTAAATATGCAGTTTATAAAAGCAGAGGGGATAAGTTAATTCCCACATCCCTCCTGACAACTTGGGCTGACTTTGTAAAATTAAAGTAGGGAAGTAGGTTTAAGAGTGTGTGTGTGACTAACATAACATAATAAAATTAAAAAAAAAAGAGTGTGTGTGTGTGTGTGTGTGTGTGTGTAAGGTAGGTGCCCTGCTTCTCTCACTGCTCCCTTTCTGAAAGAAAGGAAATGCCCCCTTATAGTGCAAAGATCCTATCTGGTTACCAGCCAAATATATTCTGCACTCTCAGACAAGGGGAATATTTGAGGTCTAGAGGTAGACAATCTCTGGGGAGAGTGAAGTGATTTTGTTAATGTAAAGAAAAATAAATTTGCTTGAATATTTGCATGCTTCCACTTAGGCAGTGTATTGACTTTCCTTTCAGCTCTGCAGAGAATTTGGGCAATGTGAGTGTGAAGTTCCTGAGAGTTGAGTTTTCTGGAGATAAAAATGGAATTTCTCCTAATTTACTACTTCTTGTCAATGCTAGTATACAAGCACAGTCTGATTATCTGTTGTGACTGGTTGGATATATGACTGCTTTAACTGGACAACTGACCTATGTCATTTTACAAGACATTTCTAATATTAATGTGTTATGATTCTCAATTTGAAAAAGGGATAGATCAGTTTGGTTCAGTCGCTGGGAAAAGCATCAAAGGAGGAACAGCTTCTGAAACATGAAAGTTGGGTAGAATTTTTATGTGTGATGACATATGTGAAGGGTAGGTCAGACAGAGAGCAAACTTGAACAAAGGTATAATGGTGACGGTCATGCCGATATATGAAATTGCTCTAGGTCAAAGAAATGTTTTGCAGCAGCACTGAGATTAAAAACCAAGTTTCTCCACTTCTGAGTGATCATTCTATTTTTTCAGCAGAATGAGAGAAAGTTATTGTCATTCACACAATTTTAGGCAAGTTATCTATCCCTTATAAGAAACAATATATATTTATATTTATAAAATATAATATATCATATATTGTATATAGAGAGAATATATAGAAAATATAAAATGGGAACAAGAGGGTTTTTTAAGGAATAGATAATAGTATAAATAAAATATAATGGGAAAATGTGATTTTTATGTTGGGATTTTAAAAATTAAACAAATAACCAGAGTATGTATCTCCAAACTCTGTTACCTATCCAACTGATAAGAACAAACACGTTTATTAGTTCAATTTAGGGATACAAATGTCATGAAACTCACTATGCTTAAAATCCTCATCACTACAAAAACATATTTATAAGGTACATAATTCAAAGTAACAATTTGTCTAAGGGTTAAATGTAAACACTTAACCAAATTATGACTTCAGGCAGTAGCAAATTAACAGTTATCTTTAACCTGGCAAAATCAGAAACAAAGATTCAGACACTTATACACACACACACACACAACACACTTACTGAAAAACTAAGCTTTCACCTCCAGGGCAAGTCTGGTGTTAATGTACTTTACATCCTTCTAACTGCAATCTAGCTGGGGCCCATTTGCCTTAAGTAAACCACCTCTTTTCAACCAAAACTGAGCATAACATTCATTCAATTTCATGGTGTTTCAACATGTACCTTTTAGAAATGATGAAGTAAGGGAAACTAACCCCAAATCAACTACTGAAGCCCATTAAAGTGGGCTTATTTGCATACTTTGGCTTTATATGGAAAACATGCTCCAGAGAGCTGCATGAACTTCTGGGTTGAATGAGATACAGGGCTGTGGCTGATGTTTTCTTGTATAGACCATTCAGAACTCACATGGTAGCTAAAGTGTTGTTGATGAGTCTGTCATAGATCAGCATTTCTTGGTTATTTGAGCAGACAAAGAGGTTCAGAAGTATTGAATCTGGAAACTTCAAGGAGTTCAAGGCCAATATGAGTGTGCCATTTAGAAAAATGCATCAATGTAGGTTTGGGTTATTGATATTTTAATTAGTGCTCTTAAGATTTCACTCCTCTACCACATGATCCACCTTTCTGATATAAAAGTAGGAGACTTTATAAAATAAATATTGACGGTTTATTCAGTGTAGGATTTCAGCTTGTGAGGGCTAACAGAGGGCCAAACAACCCAGAAGAAGTGGATTTTGGCACAAAGAACAGGGGAAAAAAAAGGTCTGTTGAGTGATTGACAGGTCAGATTCTGAGGGGAAAAAAAATCACTCCAACTCCAACACAGATAATAATGGACTTCTGAATATTTAAGCACATCCTGTTATTTTAAAGTTTAAATAAAAAGTGAAAGAATCACAAAACTAAACTTAAAAATACAACTCAAACCAAGATAATCAGGATTTTTAACACTGAAGTTACAGTTCTACACTATCAAAAGTTCTATTTCATACTTGAAAAATTTCAAAGCTGTGTGTTGTATAGTCCAAGGTCAGAAACCTTTGACAAGAGCAAGTTCTGAGTGCCAGGATTATCCGTATTGTTCCTCAGTTTATGTATATTTCAGTACAGAACAGTTAACATTTGAGAATTTCTACAACCTGATGAATAACAAATTAAAGAGAATGTGTTATTTGATGTTTACCAATATAAAAAGAGAAAATTTATGAAGCATTATCTTTTTTGGACAACTTGATTTTAATGCTATATTCATATATGTATATATATATGAATAAATGGTATATTCACTTTGTTCAAATGTAAAATAACTGCATTTTTGTCCATGCACTGGACCCTATTTTACATTGCTATCATTTGAAAAAATCCAAATATTCAAAATGATTTTATTGTCAGAAATATGTGAGAAAACACTATTTGTAAAAATAAATTACAAATAGAAAATGCTTAAATTTACCATGCAATTTCAATACCCACTCAAGATTCTATATTTATTTTTTGCTTAAATAACAAACACTTCTGTAGCACTTACTATGGTTAGACCCTTGAGAGATGATAGTATATATATTGGTCCTTGCCCCCAGTTCCCGGCACAGAGCTCCAAACCCCTTGTAATTATCTTGTAACTACCCCTTGTAATTGATAAGAGCTACAATCATCTTTTGTTCTAATATTTGGTTTTTGATCCTGGTTCCTGACACCAAACTCCTAAGTCCTTTGGAATATCCTCAGTGATAGCAGTGTCTCTTATTCTAATGAGGCTATTCTATATGGGCTCCTAGATGGGAGCTGGTCATCAGAGAGACCAAGCCATATTTAGAAGCTTGGATTTTCAGCCCCACGCCACATTCTCCAGAGAGGGGAGAGGAGCTGGAAGTGGGGTTAATGATCTATCATGCTTACATGATGAAGCCTCCATCCCAAAAGCACAGTTTTGGAGAGCTTCCATGTTGCTGAACACATGGAGATGGGGGGAGAGTAGAATGCCTAGAGAGCATGGAAGCTCCATGTCCTTTCCTTTTCCTTTGCCCTATGCATCTCTTCCATCTGCCTGTTCCTGAATTACATCCTTTCATAATAAAACAGTAACCTAGTAAACTAAACGTTTCTCTGAGTTCAGTGAGCCATTCTAGCAGATTACTGAACCCAAGAAGGGAGTCATGGGAACCTCAATTTGTAGCCAGTGGGTCAGAACTACAGGTGATAACCTGGAACTTGTGACTGACATTTCAAACGGGGAAAGAAAGTCTTGTGGGACTGAGGCCCTTTTTTGTAGGATCTGATACTAACTTCAGCTAGTGTCAGAATTGAATTGAATTCTAGGATGCCCTGCTGGTGTCACAGGGAACTGCTTGTGTATCTCTCAGCACACACATTTGATGACCAGAAATGCCAAAAGTTAAGTGTTATATAGGTGAGTAGTAAAGAAAAAACATACAGGAGAAGCGAATTTTCCTACTGAACACTGTTCCATACATTTTATTAATAATTAATTCATTATTCGTCATAAGACCCCTATGATGTATTATCTCTGCTTCACAGATGAGGAAATTAGGCTGAGGTTAAGTCATTTATCCAAGGTGACATAGGTAGTAAAGGGCGGGGTCCAAGTTCTTAAACCACACTCTATATGACCTATTCTTCACATGGACCCACTCAAGAGAAGACTATGCGGGATTAGAAACTGAGAGAAGAGAAAACACCATCAAATTTGAATCACCAATAATATCTAACAACTGTTGTCATTCTTTAATTTGTCAGATATGGAGACAATCATTGAACATATTGACATCCAGTTTAAATTTGCATTTCTGATGGAATTTCCATTGCAATGGTTAGAGGTATGATTTACAACTATCTCAGTTATTTTTCAGGAAAGAGGGACATCTTTGTCAAATATTTAGTTCTAAGAGAGTTTTTCCATCTTATTGAAAATGAAGACATTTATCTCCTGTGACATGGTAACGTTGTTACAGATTTTGGAGAGGCAAATTAAAGTTGTTCAGTTGTTAAATCAGAAAAAAAATCCTCAAAGTATTATATTTATTTGACAAATACTCAGCAAATAGAGTCTATTTCTCAAAATACATATAGTTATTTATTGTCTCAGTTGCAGTATTTGTACCAATATCTCACTTTGGCAGAACATTATCATGAGAACATATATTTGCATTTTACTTATCATTGAACTCCTCATCACTGCAAGTTAAGCATCTGCTCAGAGTGGATACATCCAAACCCTTCCTGGCATTTCACAAAGGGCAGTGCGCATGTCTGTGATATAGTAATGGACTCACAAATATAGGTAGGCCTGAAATGAAAGGCAAGAATCAGTGTATTGCTACAAATTTAATTGATGCTACTTTTTGTTTTTAATCAAGAAATCCAAATATATTTTTAAAATTAAATACAATTATTTAAGGGCTACATAAAAATGAATCAACATGATCATTCAAGTAAAAAATTTTATGTTAGTTTGGCTATTGTGGACATTGCTGCTATAAACATCGGGGTGCACGTACCCTTTCGGATCCCTACTTTTGTTTCTTTGGGGTAAATACCCAGTAGTGCAATTGCTGGATCATATGGTAGCTCTATTTTCAACTTTTTGAGGAACCTCCACACTGTTTTCCAGAATGGCTGCACCAGCTTGCATTCCCACCAATAGTGTAGGAGGGTTCCCCTTTCTCTGCATCCCCGCCAACATCTGTCATTTCCTGACTTGTTAATTTTAGCCATTCTGACTGGTGTGAGGTGGTATCTCATTGAGGTTTTGATTTGGATTTCCCTGATGACGAGCAATGTTGAGCACTTGTCCATCAACAGATGAATGGATAAAGAAGATGTGGTATATATATATACAATGGAATATTATGCAGCCATCAAAAGGAATGAGATCTTGCCATTTACAATGACGTGGATGGAACTGGAGGGTTTTATGCTGAGCAAAATAAGTCAAACAGAGAAAGACATGTATCATATGACCTCACTGATATGAGGAATTCTTAATCTCAGGAAACAAACTGAGGGTTGCTGGAGTGGGGGGTGGGGTGGGAGGGATGGGGTGGCTGGGTGATAGACACTGGAGAGGGTATGTGCTCTGGTAAGTGCTGTGAATTGTGTAAGACTGTTGAATCACAGACCTATACCTCTGAAACAAATGATACATTATATGTTAAAAAAAAAAAGATAGCAGGAGGGGAAAAATGAAGGGGGGAAATTGGAGGGGGAGATGAGCCATGAGAGACTGTGGACTCTGAGAAACAAACTGAGGGTTCTAGAGAGGAGGGGGGTGGGAGGATGGGTTAGCCTGGTGATGGGTATTAAAGAGGGCACGTTCTGCATGGAGCACTGGGTGTTATACGCAAACAATGAATCATGGAACACTACATCAAAAACTAATGATGTAATGTATGGTGATTAACATAACATAATAAAAAAATGGTAGTTTTACGTCACTGAAAAAAAAATCTAATATTTTAAAAACCTAAATTGTGGCATCAAAATAAACATCAGATTATGCTCCATAAGAATATCACATAAAATGAGAAATTGTCATATTTTCTGTTACTTCTGTATACTTTGTATGAGTAGTATATGCCTATTCCATTATATACTGGGTCCCTAAGGGCCATGTATCTACAGTTCATGAAACTTGGGCACTAGATGGCACTCTAGTATCCTTGATTAAATGAACACAATTACACTTTTCATTGCTTTCAAACAAATTAGGGCCATTGTTCGAACCTTTAATCAACTGGATTTCATAGAAATATCTGACACTCTAGAACATTGTTTCTGTGATATTCTTATGTAAGTGGAATATGCATATTAAGTACTCAGGACACATACACACTCTGCATCTACTATGAAATTCACCAATAAAGTTTCTCAGTCATGTTGAAAGGCTGGCATCAATTAGTTATAATTTGTCTATATCTCTAAAATCCTAGCTTATACTCCTACCTGGAAAGGTCTCCTTTCTTTAAATAAGGTTCAAGAAGAATTAAGTCTGTTGTGATTGTTTTCCTTTGACAGCCTAATACCTTAAGATTTTCATATTCTAAGGCAAAATGTAAACATATACACACATACACACACAAAGGAAGGAAAAACCACCTACATTAACTAATAAAATAAATGCATTTATTAAGACTATTTCTGAGGACCATGTAAACTGTTTTTAAATATAGGGGTGCCTGGATGAGTCAGTCAGTTAAGCATCTGACTTCAGCTCAGGTCATGATCCCGGGGTCCTGGGATTGAATCCTGTGTCAGGCTCCCGCTCAGTGGGGTCTGCTTGTCCCTCTCTATTTGCCCCTCCCCCTGCTCATGCTCTCTCTGATTCTCACAAATAAATGAATAAAATCTTTTAAAAAATTAAAAATAAATAATATACACACCCATTTTAAATGCTCATAACTCCCATTTTACAGTTGAAAAAACAGGCTCAAAGAGACGAATTTATCCAATATCATACAGCTTGTAAACACAGCCCTGATCGGAGCCCAAACTGTGACTATAGAGCTAAGACACTTAATTACTACAGGAAACAGTCTTCCATTTTGTTTATCTTGCACTGTGGTACAGACAAAACTTTTCTATCTAAGCAGAAATATTAACCATTAAAATATTGACTTTGGCATATGCAGAGCTTATTTGGGTACTGATATGATCATGCCAACTATAAAGTAACATTTTTGAGACAACTAGAAACAACTAGTCAGTTGTTGGAGGTGATGTTGGCATTGTAGTTATGTTATATATATTTATTATTTAGGACTATATTCTGAAGTATTTATAATAGGTGAAATTATGAGTTATTTGGGATATGCCTTAAAATGCTCCAGAAAAATGGGATGGGATGATAGATTAAATACAATTAGCAATTAGCTACATGGGAGTTCAATGTGTTATTTTTCTAATATTGTGAATATTTGAAAAGTTTCATGGTAAAAGTTTAAAAAGGGATACTTATCAGTTCAAGGTACAAAAATCATCTCAAGAAATCAGTGTTAAAAAGCAGATGCGGTCAACTTTAGAGTTTGTGGCATAGAGCTCTGCTCTTTATAATGAACTCATCTCATAGAAACAGTGCTTTGGGTTTATTAGGTTAAAAAGTTCTTACCTTAGGAATTAGAGAGGAGTATGTTATTGCTTTCAGAACCAGTAAATTTTGATGAGAGCCAGGGGATGTAAAGAAGGAGGAAGTTGATCAGGGTATCTGTCAAGAGAAGACACCTGAGTATCACAGCAGGCAAAGGCACCATGAGAGTGTCAGTCTCTGGGGAGAGCTGAACGGACAAAAAAGAGGATTGGGAATGGAAAAGGTAACAATAAAGGCTTACTATAATTTTGTTCATGGTATATGCCTGGTGATCTGAAGTATAGTAAAGACAGACAACTATGTCTTTATGATTATTAACTCAGTCAAAGACTGTTGTAAGAACAGCTCCAAAACATGTTATAGTTAATGAACTACTAGGCAGATGGATACATTTAAAGAAATTCATAATAGGAGCATTCTAAGAGAATGGAGAAGAATGAGAGACCTATAGATAATACCAATATGGGGAGAACGAGACCCTCAATAGTGAATCTTGTTAGTATCATAATAATCATATTTCTACTTTTAAGAATGTTTGCTTTGACTAATTTGAACCTTAAAAGAACCACAAAATCTATTAGGCAGTGCTAATCAATGCCCTGCACATTTTCAGACATGATGGAAGCTGAGTAAATATGTTTTGAATGAATAAATAAATAAATGAATACATGAATTAGAATTTAAATGATATATACACATATGTGCCACAAATGCTAACTAGTCATTCCAGAGACCAAAAGAATAATTTGGATTTTATATTTAGTAAAATATTATTAATTTTAAATGACTCATGAGAGAGACAGTTAGTTCATGGAATTTTTAAAGCTAACTCTGAAAAGAGGATATGTGAAACCTACTCCTTTCCATGGATATGTGGTTCTCTTACAGATAAATCCATTTTTGTATTCTCTTGACTATATTTTAAAGTTAAACTGTAGAGATT
Organism: Neomonachus schauinslandi; assembly: GCF_002201575.2. NCBI lineage: Eukaryota > Metazoa > Chordata > Mammalia > Carnivora > Phocidae > Neomonachus > Neomonachus schauinslandi. The sequence goes on along the minus strand of NC_058406.1, from coordinate 130,643,348 downwards.
CTTTCCTATTTTAGAAGAAAAATTTGCTGTGGCAAGAACAAATTCAGGCTATTTTCTTTTCTCATTTCAAAACCTTTTCCTGACAGTCCAAACAGAAGAAAATCAACTAACAAATTCTTATTTCAGTCACAATACATAAATGTTTTAGGCTCTTTGAAGAAATTAAACATTAGAGTCTCTGTTAATTATAAGCATCTGTTTCTCTAGTAATAAGTGATACTTTTATTTTTATGTATTTATTTTTTATTTTTATTTTTCAGGCTCCATACCCAGCATGGAGCCTGCCAGGGCTTGATCTCACGACCCTGAGATCATGACCTGAACTGAAATCAAGTCAGATGCTTAACTGACTAAGCTAACCCAGGCACCCCAATAAGTAATATTTTTAAAGTAATATAAGTGCTTTTAGTAGAATTAATATTGTATAGTAAAAGTAAATATGTTTATGTTGAATTTGTTTCAGGGTCTCAAAAAATAGGGCTTGATTCAAGAAAGACTTGTTGGATTTTAACAAGATTCTAGATTCCATACATAGCAGTTGTAATAATATGAAGTGAAGCAAACCTCCAAATTGTGTCTGTTCAAAAAGATTATAATGAAGTATAAACAAAGAGACAACATAATTTAATAAATCTAGTATCCAGGAGCATAACAACAAATGTAGAGAATTTTATATTATATAACTAGAGATTCTGCTATTGCTCACTTTGTCTTTTGTTCTGAGAGATCTGATAACCTATGTTGTCCTTAGAAGCTCCTGGCATTTTATTCCCGTCGCCCTCTATCTATAAACACTGAGACCTACTGCCTCTGATAGATATCATAGTACTTCAGATCAAGCTTCAAATTTTCTAGATTTATATGCCAGATAAGTACAACAGATATTCTCTGTATTTTTTCTTTAATCTGTATTTACAAAGGGCTATAACTGTGTCTGAGGCATAGAGCCAGTATAACAGAAATATTCTAACTGGGGGGACCAAATGTCCTCATCTCCCTAACATGAGTGAGGTTTTAAAGCAGAGTAGTGTTTCTATCTTTACCATGTCCAACATTTATACCATCACTTAAAACTTTTTTAACACAATCTTTAGCTGTTTGTAGAATTTCTAATGTGACATTATAAAAATGTGTCATATCTATGACTCAATATTCCTTATAGATAACTCCAAGAAAAGAATTTTTTATTTTGGAAAAATGTTAGGCATGTTGGAGTAGTCATAATGATTTTAAAGGGTTATGTCTAAATATTTGCGTTGTAATGTAATCTGCATTTAGAATGTCCACTGGATCTTTCTTGGAAAATAACCTTTAGAATTGGAAGGGATCATTTAGTGATTTCCTTTAGACAATGTTTTCCTGGGTCCACTTCTAAGAAGATCCTTCAGTATCTCCCATAAATTATGGGAACAAATTGTATTATTTTTATACTTTTTAAGTTATTTTAAATTGGTAAAGAAACTATAGTAAAGTAACCATTCTAAATTATATTTAATAAAAATATCCAAAGACCAAATAACATAAATTTTTTTTTAATTTTTTTATTGTTATGTTAATCCCCATACATTACATCATTAGTTTTAGATGTAGTGTTCCGTGATTCATTGTTTGTGCATAACACCCAGTGCTCCATGCAGAATGTGCCCTCCTCAATACCCATCACCAGGCTAACCCATCCTCCCACCCCCCTCCCCTCTAGAACCCTCAGTTTGTTTTTCAGAGTCCATCGTCTCTCATGGTTCGTCTACCCCTCCGATTTCCCCCCCTTCATTCTTCCCCTCCTGCTACCTTCTTCTTCTTTTTTTTTTCTTAACATATATTGCATTATTTGTTTCAGAAGTACAGATCTGAGATTCAACAGTCTTGCACAATTCACAGCACTTACCAGAGCACATACCCTCTCCAGTGTCTATCACCCAGTTACCCCATCCCTCCCACCCCACCCCCCACTCCAGCAACCCTCAGTTTGTTTCCTGAGATTAAGAATTCCTCATATCAGTGAGGTCATATGATACATGTCTTTCTCTGTTTGACTTATTTTGCTCAGCATAAAACCCTCCAGTTCCATCCACGTCATTGTAAATGGCAAGATCTCATTCCTTTTGATGGCTGCATAATATTCCATTGTGTGTATATATATATATATATATATATATATATATATATATATATATATATATATATATACCACTTCTTCTTTATCCATTCATCTGTCGATGGACATCTGGGCTCTTTCCATAGTTTGGCTATTGGGGACATTGCTGCTATAAACATCGGGGTGCACGTACCCCTTCAGATCCCTACATTTGTATCTTTGGGGTAAATACCCAGTAGTGCAATTGCTGGATCGTATGGTAGCTCTATTTTCAACTTTTTGAGGAATCTCCACACTGTTTTCCAGAGTGGCTTCAACAGCTTGCATTCCCACCAACAGTGTAGGAGGGTTCCCCTTTCTCCGCATCCCTGCCAACATCTGTCATTTCCTGACTTGTTAATTTTAGCCATTCTGACTGGTGTGAGGTGGTATCTCATTGAGGTTTTGATTCGGATTTCCCTGATGACGAGCAATGTTGAGCACTTTTTCATGTGTCTGTTGGTCATTTGGATGTCTTCTTTGGAAAAATGTCTGTTCATGTCTTCTGCCCATTTCTTGATTGGATCATTTGTTCTTTGGCTGTTGAGTTTAATAAATTCTTTATAGATTTTGGATACTAGCCCTTTATCTGGTATGTCATTTGCAAATATCTTCTCCCATTCTGTGGGTTGTCTTTTGGTTTTGTTGACTGTTTCTTTTGCTGTGCAAAAGCTTTTTATCTTGATGTAGTCCCAATAGTTCATTTTTGCCCTTGCTTCCCTTGCCTTTGGCGATGTTTCTAGGAAGAAGTTGCTTCGGCTGAGGTCGAAGAGGTTGCTGCCTGTGTTCTCCTTTAGGATTTTGATGGACTCCTGTCTCACATTTAGGTCTTTCAACCATTTTGAGTTTATTTTTGTGTGTGGTGTAAGGAAATGGTCCAGTTTCATTCTTCTGCGTGTGGCTGTCCAATTTTCCCAACACCATTTGTTGAAGAGACTGTCTTTTTTCCATTGGACATTCTTTCCTGCTTTGTTGAAGATTAGTTGACCATAGAGTTGAGGGTCCATTTCTGGGCTCTCTATTCTGTTCCATTGATCTATGTGTCTGTTTCTGTGCCAGTACCATACTGTCTTGATGATGACAGCTTTGTAATAGAGCTTGAGTCTGGAATTGTGATGCCACCAGCTTTGCTTTTCTTTTTCAACATTCCTCTAGCTATTCGGGATCTTTTCTGGTTCCATACAAATTTTATGGACAATAAACAAAAACAAAAACATTTGTTTTTGTTCCATTTCTTTGAAAAAAGTGGATGGGATTTTGATAGGGATTGCATTGAATGTGTCGATTGCTCTAGGTAGCATTGATATCCTCACAATATTTGTTTTTCCATTCCATGAGCATGGAACATTTTTCCATTTCTTTGTGTCTTCCTCAATTTCTTTCTTGACTATTTTATAGTCTTTTGAGTACAGATTCTTTGCCTCTTTGGTTAGATTTATTCCTAGGTATCTTACAGTTTTGGGTGCAATTGTAAATGGGATTCACTCCTTAATTTCTCTTTCTTCTGTCTTGTTGTGGTGTACAGGAATGCCACTGATTTCTGTGCATTGATTTTATATCCTGCCACTTTACTGAACTCCTGTATGAGTTCTAGCAGTTTTGGGGTGGAGTGTTTTGGGTTTTCCACATAAAGTATTATATCATCAGCAAAGAGTGAGAGTTTGACTTCTTTGCCGGTTTGGATGCCTTTTATTTCTTTTTTTTTTTTTTCGTCTGATTGCTGTAGCTAGGACTTCTAATACTATATTGAATAGCAGTGGTGATAGTGGACATCCCTGCCATGTTCCTGACCTTAGGGGGAAAGCTCTCAGTTTTTCACCAATATCAGCAGTATATTCTATCAGTTTTTCCTAAGATTTTGCATATCATCATAAAACAGCATCAACATCTGGGGAAATCTGAGTAAACTGCAGGTAAAATCCTAATAACAGGTCAAGGGAACTTACATAGTGAGTAATAATAATACAATTATATTTTAGGAGATTGCTATATGTTAATGTGCTTTGTTCTTTACCTCTATTATCTCTAATACTAAGGAATTCTATGAATGAGGTATTATAACCATTTTACAGATGTAATTAAATCTCAAAGAGTAATGTTTGCAACACTGCCTTGCTGGAGAGTGTAGAAGACTGTATGGTAAGTGTGACTGATCTTCATGAGATGACCCTGTGCTAGATTATATGCCATCGAATTCCATAGTACTTTAATGATGCCAATTATCAAACCAAAGCACAAAAATGACTACTGATTAAAGATAATAAAATATGTCATTGGTCTACTTATGACCTTATAACTGAAATCACCTCAAATATCTAAGTCACAACTGTAGTTGTAATAGAAACTAATAGAAAAATCAGATAATCAGATTATCTAGAAATAAGTTTTGCTCATGAAAGAACATTTATTATTTTTTTTAAATGTCATTAAATTATAGAAGAAGTATTGGTATCTCTTTCACTCTTATCAGAGTTTATCAATTATTAACTTTGGCATTATCAACATTTTGGGCCAAATATTCTTTTATGTCAGGGGCTGTACTTCAAATTATAAAGAGAATACGGTTCCCAAACACCTACACCCAGTATCAGAATCATGAAATTTGTGTGGTGATTCTTGAGGAAGGCCCTCTGCTAATAGTTCCCACCTTCTTAATTTTATATATATACTCATTCCGAAAGAATGTTGAAAATAATTAGACTTGTATAGGTAGTAGAGCAGAACAGTCGTGAATAAGACCAGGTCTCTATTCTGTTGTGCTTAATGTCTAATAAAGTGAAATATTACTTTTAGTCAAAGTTTAAGAATTACCTCACAGCAGAAATTAATTTCAAAATTATATCCTGATAGATATAGGCTCTGGTAGGACCTTTTTTGCAAGGCCTGATCCCAAGACTTTTCTATTTGCAAAGGCTAATCATGTATATGATGAAAGCAGTATAGATTTCCCATAATTTTATGGTTTATCTTCATTTGTTTCATATATTGTTTATAGAAAATTGATATCTAATTTTAGGTGGGACATTTTAATGAACAGACAAAAAATAAACAAGTAGTTCCATACCACCTCAATATAAGGCAATTCTCTCTCCTCTTCTCTCTCTCCCTCTGTCTCTCTCTGTCTCTCTCTCTCTCCCTTTATATATGTATGTATATGTATATAGTTAGGTGGTAGAAAGAAGTTAGAAGTAGATTGAAAAATGAGCAAAGATAATCTAGATGGTAAAAAAAAATGGAAGCAATATGGCATAGTGAGGAGGACTTGACAGACACTTCAAAGATAATTTTAGTATAATTTTTAACTAGTTTTATGACTGGGTAAAGCTTCATAAATATTTTTTGAAAAAAATAAAAAGATGAATAACTGAACTGTCAGAGTCTCATTTTCCTTCTATAGAAAGAAAAGGATTATATATACTCTTCATATCACTCAAGAAACTTACAAATATTAAGTGAACTAATGAGGTCAGAAGTACATTATTTGTAAAGATCAAATAAGATGTGTATTATAAAGATCTCCCCGATTTCCCATTAAAATTTCCAAAAATGTATAAAATGACAACAATTATTAATAGCACTGTAAGACAACATTAAGTCATAGCCTGAGCAAAATTTCAATTAAGTGCCTAGTCACTCCTTTTCATTTTCCAAATTATTATTATTTTATTTTATACACAAACAATGAATCATGGAACACTACATCAAAAACTAATGATGTAATGTATGGTGATTAATACAATAAAATAAAATTTAAAAAATAAATAAATAAAATAAAAAATTACATTCAGATCTATATAAAGAAAGGAAGAGCATTTTCCAATTATTTTAACAATACCTTACTAAACATGGGGTTCAATTTTTCTATTTGAAGTTTTCCTCTACCAGTATAATTTTTTTGGTTTTTTTTTTTGCATTTGACTTTGTCTTGGTAATATCAACAATAATTCCTGAATTCAATAAGCACTTTTTAGTGGTTAGAAATTATCATTATCTTTGGATGTTCTTTTAGCAAGCTCATAGTTCTTTTACATATATATCTGTGATTTTTCCTCATCTTTGTGAATAACAAAGCAAGTAAACAGAATGTAAATGAAGTAAATTGTATGGAGAATTAATTTAGTGGGCATGTACAATTTTGCCTACAAACAGCTGGCTCAGTGCTAAGCTATTGGAGATAGGTTACCGGATGTGATATGTTAGAGTCCTAGAAAGCTATGTATAAGTTTAAATTCATTAAGTTTAACACAATTTCCCCAAGTAATAAAAGAATCCTTCACGATTAAGCAACAGAATTAACAAAAAGGCTTATATAAATGAAGTTGACTTACATATATATACAGGTAGTAAGCTATATATTTATTCTTAGTTCAATTTTTGAGAAAAAAAATTGTATCCAATCACATCAAAATATGTATATTAAGAACAAAACACTAAAGTAATAGAAAATATGGATAAACTTTATTAATAAAGTTTTTAAATGTGCAAGGGATGAACCAAATATCAAAAGGAAAACTGGAGCATTCTTTTAGAAAATGAAGTTACTTCTGTCAAGTAAAAATTCACCTTATTTCAACTGCTTTGTATGTTCATGTTCTGGCATATTGGGTTTTCTTCAAGAGAAGCACTAATTTACTTTGTAGTGTGGAGAAACTTTCTATTAGTATTTACAAGTTCAATGCTGCCTTGTCTTATGAAACATGTTATTAACTGTTAACCCACACAACACCCCTTGTTAAATAGCTCATTATTATTATCTTCACTTCCCAGCTGAAGAAACACACCAAGAGAGGTCACAGAGTGAGTCAAGGCCAGGATTAGCAATGAAAAGCACCCAGTCGTTGGTGCTTTCCTTGGTCTACCCGGCCACACTAACTAGGTGAGATGGCCTGCCTGGATAGCCACAAAGAATGGGAGCTGACCCAGAGCTTGTGTAACCAAACTCCCAATAAAGACAGCCTGTGTAGTCCTTGCCTTGGGACTTCATACAAGTTACCTTAAATTTGAATTGGTGGGGCCCTCACTAATATTCTTGACCTAGATCCTGAACGTTGCCCTTACTATTCCTCACCTCATGTCACCATCACTACTGAAACCCTATGAGTTTACTTGCGGTTTGCTCTACTCTGAACCCATTTCTAAGGAGAGAAAAGTAAATAGTGCTGAGGGCATTTTACAACCTAGGTGATATTTCTGGAGGGACTGCAATCTGTATTAATTCTCTTAAAAAATGAGACCAAATTTATAATCTTTGTGGGTTTTTTTATCTAAATGTTTGAAAAAATAAATGCACATGTAATAAAAACTAATTGAAATTCTAGAGAGTGGCTGGGGTAGAAGCAAGAGATACAGTATATTTTATGAAATACTGACAATGAAATATAGACAGTGAAGACATGAATTTTCTAAATAATTAACTTACTATTGTTAAGAAGTCTTTCACAGTAGCAAGCACTTTAACCTTAAAAAGAAGTATGATCAAGGAAATAGAAAAGAACTCTTAAAACCAACTAATAGCAAACAAAAATACTGGGGCTTTATTGGAACTGCATAGCTTTTACGGTTTTTGAAATGTGGAGGATATGGGTTACCAATAATGTTTATCAAAAACATATTCTTATTTTAATTAATCTAATATCTCATTAGGAAATAAAGATAATTGATCAAAGAGGCATATAAAGGTTTATCTATTGGTAAAATATCCTACTAATATTATATAGTATTTAATATATTTGATGTAACTGAGGAAATTTATAAAATGTTTTGCTTTGTATGATGAAATACAGTCCTAAGTTATTTTTTCTTTAATCTAAATGAAATGAGAAAAACATTCCCCAGGATGGGGGGAAATAATAAAATATGTTAAAGCTGACAGGATAAAACAAAACAGAATTTCAGATTATCCCATTATTTACTAAAGCAACTGAATATATTACCGGTTTTCATACTAAAAAGTCACATTTCAAAATCTAGCCCAGATGACTTCACTATTGAATTCTTCCACACATTTAGGAAGAAATAATAATTCTACACAACACTTTCACCGAAGAGAAAAACAAGGAACAGTCTCCAGCTCACCTTACGGGATCAGCACAGCCTTTACTCTAAAATTTTAAAAGGGCATAACGAGAAAGGAAAATTACAGACAAATTTCTTTGGAAAACATAGTTGAAAATTTTTAAATGAAATACGAGCAAATAAAACCATAAAACAAATAATATAACAACATTAAGTAAAGTTTATTTTAGATCTGAAGAGAAGTTTAACATGCAGAAAGCAATCAATCTAATTCATCACACTGACAGAATAAAGGGGGGAAATGGCATAATTATATCAATAGATACAGGAAAAGCTTTTGATAAAAGTCAGTATTCTCCCATGATAAAAACTTTTAGCAAACTAAAAATAGAGGAGAATCTTCTTAATCTGGTAAGGGATATCTACAAACGGCTACAGAATACATTATATTTAATTAAGACATATCAAAAATTTCCCATCAAGACTGGGAACAAGAAAGTCTGATATCATCTCTTTTATTTAACTTTGCACTGGATGCCCTAGCCTGTACAATAATATTATCAAAAGAAATAAAAATTATAAAGTTTGGAAAAGAATAAATAAATGGACACTGTTTGCAAGTGGTATTATCATGTATGCAAAATATCCAGAAGCATTCATAAAGTGTTAGAATCAATAAGTTAATTTAACATGAAAATAAAAATTTTTTTAGAAGATAAAAATTTTAAAAGAAGGTATTAATTTTAGCATCAAGCACATAAAATTCTTATATATTTAATAAAAATTGTGCAAAATCTTTGGACATAAAATTATAAAATATTACTTAGAAAAATTAAAGGAGAGGTAAATAAATGAAAGAATTTATTAAAGATTGTAAATATATTAATTATTTCCCAAATTACATAGATTAAATAGGTTCAATCAATCCCAATTAAAGTCAAATTTTATTTTATAGATATTAATAAGTTTATTTTAAAATTCAAATCAAAATGCAAAAAGGTCAAGATGAGGCAAGGCGATCTTAAATGAAAACAATGTCAGAGGAACCATGAGAAGCTATGGACTCTGAGAAACAAACTGAGGGTTCTAGGGGGGAGGGGGTTGGGGGGGATGAGTTAGCCTAGTGATGGGTATTAAAGAGGGCACGTACTGAATGGAGCACTGGGTGTTATACACAAACAATGAATCATGGAACACTACATCAAAAACTAATGATGTAATGTATGGTGATTAACATAACATAATAAAATAAAATTTAACAGTAAAAAAAAAAGAAAACAAAGTCAGAGTATTTACATTACCATACACCAAGACTTTCCAAGAGATCATAATAAGTAAGATTTTATGATATTGATTGACACAAGAATAGAAAATCTGGCCAATGGCATATAATAAAGCATCCAGAAACAGAATCATATAAATAGCCACAGACTTATGATAAAGGTGACATTGCTTTGCAGTGGGGGAAAAATGAGATTAATAAATCTTAATCTTTATGTCCTAAATATACCAAAATTGATTCCAGATGAAGTGTAGATCTAAATGTGAAGTACGAAACAATAAAGGTTGTAGGAGATAATATACGTGAATGTTTTCATGACCAAAATAACAGCTTTCTTAATGAGGAAACAAAGGCATTAGCCAAAGATAACACTAATAATTTGTGCCTATTTATCAAAATACTCCATGAAGACATTTTAAAAGGCAGAATGAGAAAAAACATATATATATATGTATATATATGATACACACACATATACACACACAGACACACACATAGATACATATTATATACAATGTTCAGGAAAAATAAACAGACTACATAAAAAAAAACTTCTACAACTCAAGAAACATAGATAGATGACCCTTAAAAAAAGTAGGCAAAACATCTGGACAGGCATTTCACAAAGAGGCTATCCAAATGGCTAATAAACACATGTAAAAGTTATCAACACCATTAGCCATCAAGTACATACAAATTAAAACCACAGTGTGACAAATATGTCTAAGATCTACAAGAGGAAAACTATAAATTTCTGATGAATGAAATCAAATAAGAACTAAATAAATGGAAAGGTATTCCATGACCATGAATAGGAAGGAAGACTCAGTATTGTCAACATATCAGTAGTTCTTGATCTACAGATTCAGTACAATCCCAATCAAAATCTCAGCAAGGTATTTTGTGGTTATTGACAAACTGATTCTAAAGTTTAGATGGATGAGCAAAAGAACCAGAATAGTTAGCGTAATATTGAAGAACAATGCCAGGGGATTCACAGTACCTGAATTTGAGACTTACTGTAAAACTACAGTAATCAAGACAATGTGATATTAGTGAAAGAATAGAGAAGTACATCAATGGAACCAAATAGCAAAACCAGAAATAGACCCACGCAAACACAGTCAATTGATTTATGGCAAAGGAGCAAAGGCAATAAAATAGATCACAGATAGTCTTTTCAATAAACGTTATGGAACAACTGGACATACACATGTTGATGAATAATGAATCCAGATTCATCAAAACAAAATGAATCTAGATAATCTAGACAGACTTTATGCCCTTCACAAAAATTAACTCAAACTGGATCATAAAATTCAAAACTATAAAACTCCTAGAGGATAACATAGGAGAAAACCTAGATGACCTTAGATATGATGATGACTTTTTAGATATAACACCAAAGGCACAATCCATGAAAGAAATAATTGATAAGCTGGACTTCATTAAAATTAAAACTTCTGTGAAAGGCCATGTCAAGAGAATAAGAATAAAAGCCCACAGACTGGGAGAAAATATTTGCAAAAACACATCTGATAAAGGCCTGTTATCCAAACTATACAAAGAAGTTTTTTTATTTTTTAAGATTTATTTATTTATTTGAGACAGAGAGAGAGAGTGCCCACACATGAGTGGGGGGAGGGGCAGAGGGAGAACAAATCCTCAAGCAGACTCCCCACTGAGCACAGAGCAGGGCTTGATCCCAGGACCCCAAGACCATGACCTGAGCTGAAATCAAGAGTCGACACTTAACCAACTGAGCCACCCAGCACCCCCAAAATATACAAAGAACTCTCTTTTTTTTTTTTTAAGATTTTATTTATTTATTTGACACAGGGAGAGAGACAGCTAGAGAGGGAACACAAGCAGGGGGAGTGGGAGAGGGAGAAGCAGGCTCCTGGCCGAGCAGGGAGTCCGATGTGGGGCTCGATCCCAGGGCCCCGGGACCATGACCCGAGCCAAAGGCAGATGCTTAACGACTGAGCCACCCAGGCGCCCCTACAAAGAACTCTTAAAACCCAACAATAAGAAAATGAACTACTGATTTTAAAATGGGCCATATGATTGCATTTGTTATTAATTGGCTTATATAATTGGCTGCTCCGATGTTAGGGACATAAATATTTACAACTGTTAGATCTTCTTGTTGATAGACCCTTTAAGTAGGATATAGTGTCCTTCCTCATCTCTTATTACAGTCTTTGGTTTTAAAATCTAATTTGTCTGATATAAGGATTGCCACCCCAGCTTTCTTTTGGTGTCCATTAGCATGGTAAATGGTTTTCCACCCCCTCACTTTCAATCTGGGGGTGTCTTTGGGTCTAAGATGAGTCTCTTGCAGACAGCATATCGATGGGTCTTGTTTTTTTACCCAATCTGATAGCCTGTGTCTTTTGATTGGGGCATTGAGCCCATTTACATTCAGGGTAACTATTGAAAGATATGTATTTATTCCATTGTATTGCCTGTAAGGTGACTGTTACTGTATATTGTCTGTGTTCCTTTCTGGTCATGTTGCTTTTAGGCTCTCTCTTTGCTTAGAGGACCCCTTTCAAGATTTCTTGTAGGGCTGGTTTCATGTTTGCAAATTCCTTTAGTTTTTGTTTGTCCTGGAAGCTTTTTATCTCTCCTTCTATTTTCAATGACAGCCTAGCTGGATATAGTATTCTGGGCTGCATATTTTTCTCATTTAGTGCTCTGAATATATCATGCCAGTCCTTTCTGGCCTGCCAGGTCTCTGTGGATAGGTCTGTTGCCGATCTAATGTTTCTACCATTGTAGGTTACATATCTCTTCTCCCGAGCTGCTTTCAGCATTTTCTCTTTGTCTCTGAGACTCGTAAGTTTTACTATTAGATGTCGGGGTGTTGACCTATTTTTATTGATTTTGAGATGGGTTCTCTGTGCCTCCTGGATTTTGATGCCTGTTTCCTTCCCCACATTAGGGAATTTCTCTGCTATAATTTGCTCCAATATACCTTCTGCCCCTCTCTCTCTTTCTTCTTCTTCTGGGAACCCAATTATTCTAATACTGTTTCGTCTTATGGTATCACTTACCTCTTGAATTCTGCCCTTGTGATCCAGTAGTTGTTTATCTCTCTTTTTCTCAGCTTCTTTATTTTCCATCATTTGGTTTTCTATATCACTAATTCTCTCTTCTGCCTCATTTATCCTAGCAGTTAGAGCTTCCATTTTTGATTACACCTCATTAATAGCCTTTTTGATTTCGACTTGGTTAGATTTTAGTTCTTTTATTTCTCCAGAAAGGGTTTCTCTAATATCTTCCATGCTTTTTTCAAGCCCAGCTAGTATCTTTAAAATCAACATTCTGAACTCTAGTTCCGACATCTTACTAATGTCTGTATTGATTAGGTACCTGGCAGTCAGTACTGTTTCTTGTTTTTTTTTTTTTTTGAGGTGATTTTTTTCTATCTTGTCATTTTGTCCAGAGGAGAATAGATGAATGAGAGAACAAAATGCTAACAGGGTAACAACGACCCCAGAAAAATATACACTAAACAAATCAGAAGAGACCTGAAACTGGGGTAAAAGAAAGAGAAAGAAAGAAAAAAAAAAAGAAAAATATTTAAAAAAATAGAATATGATCAAATATGATCAGGCTGGTGCATAGATCAGTGTCACACACTAGATTTTGGGCTTATTTTGGTCTGTTAGAAGAAAGTGCCTCCCAAAATTTTAAGATGATAGACACTGGGGAGGGTATATGCTATGGTGAGTGCTGTGAATTGTGTAAGACTGTTGAATCACAGATCTGTACCTCCGAAACAAATAATACATTATATGTTAAAAAAAATAATAAGAAGATAGCAGGAAGGGAAAAATGAAGGGGGTGAAATCGGAGGGGGAGACGAACCATGAGAGACTATGGACTCTGAGAAACAAACTGAGGGTTCTAGAGGGGAAGGGGCTGGGGGATGGGTTAGCCTGGTGATGGGTATTAAAAAGGGCACATACTGAATGGAGCACTCGGTGTTATACACAAACAATGAATCATGGAACACTACATCAAAAACTAATGATGTAATGTATGGTGATTAATATAACATAATAAAATAAAATAAAATGGGCCAAAGATCTAAACAGACATTTCTCCAAAAAAATATGCAGAAAGTAAGCATATGAAAAGATGTTCTACATCATATGTCACCAAAAAAATACAAATTAAAGTAACAGTGAGATGTTACTACATAGCTATTAGAATGGACAAAATTTGGAACACTGACAACACCAAATGTTGGCAAGAATGTGGAGCAATGGGAACTTTTATACATTGCTAGTGAAAATGCAAAATGGTACAGACACTTTAGAACACAGTTTGGTGACTTCATACAAAACTAACATATTCTTACCATATGATCCAGCAGTAACTCTTCTCAGTAATTACCTAAAGGAGTTGAGAACATGTCCACACAAAAAACCTGCACACAAATGTTTACAGAAGCTTTACCCAGAACTGCCAAAATTTGAAAGCAACCAATATGTCCCTCAGGGGGTGAATGAATTAATAAACTGGAATACAATAGAAATTATAGAATTCTAGATTCCAAACAATAGAATATTATTCAGTTCTAACAAGAAATGAGCTATCAAGCCATGAACAGACATGGAGGAACCTTAAATGAATATTGTTAAGTCAAAGAATCCAGTGTGAAAAGGCTACATACTCTATGATTCCAACTATATAACATTCTGGAAAGAAAAAATTGTGGAAACAGGAAAAAGATAATTGGATCATTGTGGGCAGGGGATGGGATAAATGGAGCACAGAGGATTTTTAGGGCAGTGAAAATTCCCTGTATCATATTATAATGATGGATACATGTCATTACACATTTGTCCAAACCCACAGAACATACAACAGGAAGACTGAACCTTAATGTAAACTATGGTCTTTGGGTGATTATGATGTATCAATGCAGATCTTCGATACTAATAGAGGTACCACTGGTGTGGAATGTTGATAATGGGGGAGGATGCATGGGTGGGGGGGGGAGGGGACAAATGGGAAATCTCTGTACCTTCCTCTTGGTTTATTATGAACCTAAAACTGCTCTAAACAAATTAAAGTCTTTAAAAAAAAAGATTACATAAAACACACACAGACATACACACACACAGTGACACCACTATACATCTGCCAGAAATGCCGGGGGGAAAGTACTGCCAGTGAGAATATGAATAAATACAATGTTTCTGGGAAGCTGTATAGCAGTATATCTCCTAAAGCAAAACATACCAATATCTTATGACACAACAAATACGCTATTGAATATTGCAAATGTGAATATATATGTTCACTTAAAGACATGTCAAAAAATTAACAATTTCATTATTTGACATAGTGAAATTCTGGAAGCAACCTAAACATCCATGAATAGAAGAACGTGCATAATTTTAGAATACTGATATTCTAAATGGAATATTGCATGACAATGAGAATGAGCAATCTATTTTTACAAGCAACAACATGAATAGTCTCACAGACATAACACTGAGTGAAAGAAAACAGACATATACACAAAAATACTATATGATTACATTTATATAAATGTCCCCAATAGGCAAAACCAATCTGTGTGATAGAAGTCATAATAGAGTTCTCTTTGGGGATGTGGGAGGAGCCAAGTCAATGTGAGTTGGCCAAGCAGAATAATATTGACGATGTTCGGCCAGATCAAAGAATGGAATATACAGCTGGTGGCTAGGAGAGTATAAGGAAGCTTCTAATAATATTGTATATCTTGATCTGGGAGGTAGTTACAAAGGTGTGATTAATAGATAAAAATAATTGAAATGTACTCTTAAGATCATATACCTGTATTTGTTATGCATTATACATTCTTAGAAAATTAAATAAAAAGCAGAGATCACTTCAAAGACAAAGGGTATAAAAAATTTTCTTTTTTTTCATAATTGTATAACAATGACTAAATTCAAGTAACAAATCCAAGCTAAACAGATCAAGATAAGGCTAAGAGGAAAAACCACTGCTTAATCCTGCAACCAAAATTCAACAATTTCTATTATTTGCCAATAGATATTTTCTCATTAAGCAGCCATTGTTCATACATGTCAATTGTTTGCAGATAAGATAAATATTTCCTTCCGTAGGTATATATTGCCTTTCTTAAATCCAGGCACTACTGCACAAATAAATTCTCAAGTCATAAAGGAGATCAGTTCAGCCAACATACCACCACTATTAAAATATAAATCCAAAGTACACATTTCTCTTGCCATGAACCAAATTCAAAATGTTCAGGTTATCTGTAGTGAAGCCTGAGTATGTTTTATTCCCTTCTTGATTCAAAACACCAGAGAGATCCTTCATGCCAGTTGGTTGCAGCAGAAGCCAAACAGAAATGAAAGAGCAAATTATAAAGCCACCAGTGCTGCCTCCCACTTAAACACCCTGCCCTGTTATCAAATGTCATACTGGTCCTCATTCCAGCATCCTCCCCTTGGATTGGCGACCTAGCATTTTAGTTTTAAGCACTCTATCCATAATAATAATAAAACAAACCAAGTTTTCTAAATCTACTCCCTAGATGCAGGCACAGACACTCTTTAGCTTTGCATACTATTACTCATGTCCTGAGATAACTTTATTATGGTTACTCTGATTATTAATACTTTCCTGGCTAATCAGTGTCTTTGAGGCCCCTGCACATTAAGCACAGCCATTCTATTTCAGTCCCTCACCCACCCCATTCCTTTAGCAAATTTAGGATGAAAGACAAACAGACCAGGTCCTAGGGGCATTATCATACCCATGCTGCTCTGAGCACCCTGAGACTCAGGTCATACACACACCCCATGACAGCTTCATTATCATGGGTTAAAGAGGTAATATGTGTTCCTAAAGAGAAGCACATTCATTCATTCATATTGGAATTAGGGCATAAGAAATTTCCCTTTTATTTTAGTTTACTATTTCATATGTTGAGGCATAATGTATATAGCAGGACCTGCTCTGATCCATACATATATTGTCTTTGTCTATCAAAAACAATTCTGTAAATACAATCCCATATTCTAGCATCAACTGAAAGAATTACAAAATCTTAGCACAGAACAAGATAAATCAAATTACAAAACAAATTTATAGATGAAAACATGACTAGGAAAGATCCATGACTTGCTCAAGATCACACCACTACTCATTTGGTATTAAGTAATCTGCTTATATTTTATTACTGTGTGACAGATGTAAACAGAGAAACAAATGGAGTAATTTTCTAGCCTCTGGAAAACTGGGTAGTAGAATATTCTCAAAAATTGTTACTATGCATCCCCATCAGTAACACATT
Organism: Neomonachus schauinslandi; assembly: GCF_002201575.2. Lineage (NCBI taxonomy): Eukaryota > Metazoa > Chordata > Mammalia > Carnivora > Phocidae > Neomonachus > Neomonachus schauinslandi. Next base: position 130,626,584 of record NC_058406.1, on the reverse strand, counting down.
TTTGAGACAACTGACTTAGGTAGGCTACACTCCTTTGCTAGCATGATATTTAGTAGGATATATTTCATTTATATATATGTATTATATGTATATACATGTACTGTGTATTATATATGCACACACATAATATATGTATATATATGCTATATGTGTATCATGCATGTACATATATTACCACTTTTTGAGAACTGAAAACTCAAAATCCTCAGAAATTTAAGAAAGCATGTGATTGTAGACTAGAACTTCTTAAGCCAAGACTCAAAGACTTTAAGAGATCTCAGAAGTTCAAAGGGTCTATGAACCGGCTGATATTTGTAAAGTATTTGTATATGCATATATGTGTATATTTCAGCATGTCTGGAATATGTGTTTATAGCTTTTACTAGATTCTCAAAGGGTCTATCACTAAGAACAGTTTAAGCATCAGTGTTCTATACTCAATTTTGTATTATTTGTTCAGGTTCACTCAACCAAAAGAGCTGCTTTCCTTTGAACCTCTTAATAGAATAATCCATATTTTGTACCCTTCAGTGTTAACCTAGTCACATCTGAAATCTGGAGAGTGTGAGTTAGGTCAAGTCCTAATCAAGTTTAATTTTCATAACATGAATATTTCAAACTTAATGGATCAGTTTTGCTGAGTCCAGTAGAATTCTTTCAAAAGTGGTAGCACACATCTAAACTCACACACTGTCTTTCAGGATCCCAAATCAATTCATGCAATGACTGCCAAATGGTGTATTTCAATAACTATATCACATTGGCACTATTATATAAATTCCTGTAAGGAACAGACTGATGGATCCCAATTACCAAGGGAAATTGGTTGCTGGTATGGTACAAGCAAGGAGGACTATGTTTGGAACCCAGGAGATTTTCTGAGGTTCTTTTTAGTACTTCCATGCCAACAGTAAAGATTAATAGAAAAATACAGGAACCAGAAAAGGCAGATTGAGGATTCAGAACTTTCAGGAAAGAAAGAAGATTTGGATCTACATCACCAGTTCCAAGAAACTATGATTCTACCTTACATTCTTTTAAGGTCCCCTAAGAATCTGTAAGAGTTTTAAATGCTACCAAACTGGAACAGGTATTTGCAAAACCATTCCTTGCTTCCCTGGATGGTCACTGAGATGATGTCAATGCTTGGCAAAGCATCCAAAGAGCCTGGCTATGGTCCTTTCTGGAGCATATGATGGAGAGGTTAGAATTTGGAACTTGACAAATGAAAATGTATCTGTACAATACAAACACATGAGGGTTTTATACAAAGAACATGTACTCATTCAGTTTTGGTGATGACAAAACTGTGAAATAGTGGAAAATGGATGGAGAAGAGAAGGAACCAACCATCGCATACAATATTAGGAAAGGGAGTATATACAGGAATTGATCATCACTGGAAAGAAGCTGTTTTTGCCACATGTGAACATCAAGTAGACATTTGGGATGAACAAAGAACCAATCCTATATGTTGTATGACCTGGGGATTCAACAGTATAAATAGTGTTAAATTTAACCCAATTGAGACATTTCTCTTGGGAAGTTGTGCTTCTGACAGGAATATAGTGCTTCATGATATGAGGCAAGCTACTCCTCTGAAAAAGGTCATCTTAGAGATGAGAACAAACACAGTTTGTTGGAACCCTATGGAAGCTTTCATTTTTACTGCAGCAAATGAAGTTACAACTTACGTACTTTTGAGACGCATGCACTGTACACTCTTGTAATGGTACATGTGGATCACGTATCTGCGGTGCTTGATGTGGATCACTTTCCCCCTAGGAAAGAGTTTGTGTCTCTTAGTTTTTATAAATCTATTTGAATCTTTCCTGTTGACAAAAATAGAAGCAGGGGGGCGCCTGGGTGGCTCAGTTGGTTAAGCAACTGCCTTCGGCTCAGGTCATGATCCTGGAATCCCTGGATCGAGTCCCGCATCAGGCTCCCTGCTCGGCAGGGAGTCCGCTTCTCCCTCTGACCCTCCTCCCTCTCATGCTCTCTGTCTCTCATTCTCTCTGTCTCAAATAAATAAATAAAATCTTTTTAAAAAAAATAGAAGCAGGGAAGTCTATCACACAAAAAGAATGCAACACGTTATCTGGGTAAAATGGACTTCTAACAGCAAATATATTATGTGTGGATCTGATGAAATGAACATTCGTTCATGGAGAGCTAATGCTTCTGAAAAATTGGGTATACTTGCATCATGAGAAAAAGCAGCCAAAGATTATAACCAGAAATTGAAGGAGAAATTTCAACATCATCCTCATATAAAATACATTGCTTGTCACCAATATCTATCAAAATCTATCTACAGCCAGATCCAGGAACAGCATATCGTGAAAGAAACTCGTCAATGAAAGGAAGTGAATCATCTCAAACACAGAAAGCCTGGATCTGTGTAGATTGTGTCAGAAAAGAAGAAATACATAGTAGCAGTTGTGAAATAACACTTGGTATTCCTACCAGTCCTGACATATAATTATTTGTTACATTTTTATTTGCAAACTCAGTAAAAAAATTACTGGCTCTAGAATAATAAATTCAGCTACATGTGTAGAACACTACCCTGAAATTTTATCCTCAAAGGTGGCCTGGTTGATAAGACTATCCAATATATTATCCTTGATCTGCTTTCGTATTTCATTGAGGAATACAGCATTTGCCAACTTTCCTACTTTTACTGTTAGAAAATGTAGATACACTTTCACGCTGATCTATTATTGTAGATATACTATACATTTGAATTTACACTTAAGATCAAACATCTTTTTGTTAACTTTAATATTACTTTGGGTAATTATTGCAATGATTCTTCCTATGATTACCTATAACATGTGGAAGAATTATGTCAGAACTTTTTCGATTTAATAATTTTCTGTGCTTTATTTGTATTTGGCTTTTTGATACTTTAAAGATGATCACTTATATAACTTTTATAAATAATAATTATAATTTATAGTCAAGTCAATAAAACATCCTTTTTCTCAGAAAAAAATTCCTGTAGGGAACAAATTGTGTTGACTGTTTCCAAACCTAAGCATTTTTCATTATTAAAGTTTGCTGATCTTCTAATAACAGTATTTAGGAGTGTTATTGTCTGCCATATCTATTTGTCTATTTTTTGTCTTACATTTTCTCTAAAATGTAAGCCTGGTGAAGGCAAGGACTGGCTCATGCTTCATCTGTCCCAACTTCCTTCTGGGGAGACCTCCTGTACTGCAAAGGCCAGAAAGCTAAAAAATAACCTTTTCCTGAACAGATTCCAGGTAAGTTTCCAGAGATGACTTGTATTCTTGAATCATATACATACATCTATTCACATGTGGAATTATGTTAATGTGGGAATAAGCACAGTTTATACAAGGTATCCATTTTGCTGGTGCAAACCTATCAGGTCTGATGAGGCTCTGGAAACTAGGATTCTAGAAGCTGCTCTATGATCTTGGAATGGCAGCTAAAGTGCTAAGATCTACACTCACCAACTAAACAAATCTTTCTGATTCTCCATCTCCTCTCTGAAAAACTTTTTTTAAAAAAATAAAAATTGTATATATTTAAGGTGTACAACATGATGACTTGATTACCATCTTTTTGATTGTGGCAGATATGCCAGTCAGTTATGAAGGCCCAGCCATTTGAATGGTTTGGAAAAACCCAATTCCTTATATAAAATCCATTTTTGCTGAAAATAAAGTGGTTCCTGTTTTTCACAATCCATTTCTGACTGATAAATGGGCACTCAGTTTTTGTTGACTGAATGAATGCATACAGTTCTAAGGAGGCATAAAGTACATTGAAAAAGATCTTTTCTGCATGTGTGTTATATTTCACAATTTTTTAAGGTTAAAAAAGCAAAGGATAAAAGTTCTATAAAGTGAAAAAAAAAAAGAAAACCACACTACAAAGGAAGTTCACTTGTGTTTCTGGGGAGGCAGACTCTAAGACAGCGATTTGCACACGGTTAGTTCATGGGCTGGTGTTTTCGGGATCAACACCTGGACCGGGCAGTGAAGGAAGGTTCTTTGAATTTAAATGAAAGTAAACTATCCAACCTTCTTTGTGTGATGCATTTCCAACAAAGGCATCAGCAATCATACCAGGAAAGCTCTCGAACTAGAATGGTTTTTATGAGTTGTTCAGAACGATGAAGAGTGACAGACTTTTTATACCCTCACATCAACTAGTAATTGGATGTGAACTGACATCTTCCCAAAGGGTGTGGTCATGGGCTAGGCAGTGCTCTTCTTGTGTTAGGGCAATTCCTAAAGATAACTTGCTGACTCATTTGAGAGCTGTCACGCACCAATCCTCCCAGCAGCTGGGGAAATGAGTGGTTTCATTCTAAGAGGGGGAAGAGGAGGATCTGAGCAGTGCGCTATGTCATCCACCTCACAAAAGATAGCATTAAGGAAAAATAGCCATGTGACTTTGAACCAGAAAACCTGGATTTGAGTACCATTTCTTCCACCTACTAGCTGTGGGAATTTGGACATATAATTTAACTCTCTGATTTTGTTTCCTCATCTATAGAAATATAATAATATTACTATGTAATAATAATAACACATGTTAAAGGTTTATTGTAATATATGCAAAAGAACATGGCAATCTGCAGATCTTTCAAGAAGGTAAATATAAACTTAGTAGCTACAACAGAATTCATACAGGTCTTAAAACTGCTTACTGAATTCACTGAGCTGTACATTCCTAACATGTACACTTTTCCACATGTGTATTTTACTTCATAACAAGAAATAAAAAAAGCTCACCTAGAGGGTAATCAGAACGAGAGAATTTAGAACACTGTTCACTAACCAGTGGTTGGCCACCTTTTAAGAGAGGTGTGTCATGGGTGTAACCTGAGGATGGCTTATTTATATTAAAACTAAAATCTCGGTTATTATTTTGCAGGAAGTGTTGCTCAAAATGACATGGTCTGTTTTTAAATCAGTGCTTGATTTAGCCATATGCACACTATTGGAATAATATAGAGAAAATTACAGAGAAAGCAAATCAAAGAGAAAGAAAGAAATATAGTACATTTAATTCATTCATTCATTCTTACATTTATTAATTTATCAAATAACAGGTTATTGTGAATACACTTGGTGGAAAGATTCAAATATCATTAGGACATGCATGTCATGACAATGACCTTCTTTGAATTTAAATGAAAATAAACCATCCAACTTTTGTGCCAGTGTTATTATACATCGACAGGCCTGGAAGGGCATTCCAACTAAAAGTTATCAAGAGCTAGGTCTTCAAAACTAATCCCATACCCCACTAAACTTTTCATCACGGTTATGTAGCATGTCATCTTCTTTTTTAAAAAAGACATTCAATTGAAACCATGGTGCCCTGTAAACTTTTCAACATACAATCTCCCAAAGTTCTGCTTATATTTTAGGATTCAATGCAGTAATCAAGGCCCTATGATGTATATGCCAAAGACAGCATGGTGATGGTGGAGGGGGTAATATATGGTACCACCTACACAGTTCCCTTTATATTTCTTGTGACAGCTCCTGTCATTAGGAGTATTGATGGTCACATATTCTTTACTTTCTGTCAAGACCCAGTTTGGTTGCCCCTTCTTCCTCAAGTTGGTGAATACACAAATAAACCATCCTCAGGCTAAAACCATAACACACCTCTCTTAAAAGGTGGCCAACCACTGGTTTAGTGAAGAGTATACTAAATTTTCTTGTATCTGATTACCCTCTAGGTGAGCTTTTGGCTTTTTATTTTTATAAAATAAAATATCATGTAGAAAAGTATATAAACTCAGATTTACTGAATCAGATTCTCCAGGTACAGGGTCCTATCATCTCTGCTTTAATACATTACTCCACTAAAATGAAGAAACATGGGACTAAGGAAACTGGGATATGCTATTGCACTGATTGTTTTAATGCAGGCAGGCAGAAAACACTAGTTAACTTGCTAGTGACCCATATGTATTTACTACTAGAAAATAATAATTAATTCCTTATTTACTAAATAAAGTAAACCATCTTTTTGTAAACATATGTAAACTTCAGGTTGTCCTGTCTCTTAGGTAATGAAGTTAATAATCACATCTCCTGGATTCAATGAGCAGTTACGAGAATGTCTAGGAGGTTTCCTGATGACAATTTTCCTTGCTTTAATTGTTCTGTAAATATAATGGCTATAATGAGTAAACACAGAGAGAAGCCAGCTAAAGGGAACACTGTGTTTTTTATAATCCTCTCTCCTGACTTCCATTTACTTGGCTTTATTTTCCAATTGGAAACGGTGAAGTCCTCAATATTTTCTGAAAGCCAGAAACAATGTTTACATGACCTACATAATTTACATGGTAAATTCCACTTCATGAGTAACTAAATTTTAACTTCAGAAACAATATTACCTTCCTGAGTTTTCAAACAAGAAAAGCCACCTTTAAACATGACTAAAGACAGTAGAGTCTTTCAATCTTGAAAATTAACAGATTTTTAAAAAATAATGATTCATTTTACATGTTGATTTAAATAATGATTCATTTTAAGTTTCAATAAGCCTTTGATTATCTGCTATGTACCAGGAACTGATTCATGTCATCAGTGAAACCAGAGCACTTTTTTCCCTTTCTCTGTGGTGTATAAATCTGACCACTGTACAACTCTCATTACATTCAAAAAAAAAAAAAAATGGGGATGTGTGAACTTCAAGAGAAATTGGAAGTATGATAACAGATAATACGGGGCATTGCAACCCAGGAAAATTAGCATGTAAGAAAGTAGTTTGATCTAAAAGAAAATTAGTAGACAAATATGAATTTATCTGAAAAAATTTTCCTTCCATTAATTTTGGTCTTCTGATGCTCATACTCTCACATAGTTACTAGGTTAATATGAGTCATTACTATGGGCGCCTGGGTGGCTCAGTTGGTTAAGCGACTGCCTTCGGCTCAGGTCATGATCCTGGAGTCCCGGGATCGAGTCCCGCATCAGGCTCCCTGCTCAGCGGGGAGTCTGCTTCTCCCTCTGACCCTCCCCCCTCTCATGCTCTCTTTCTCTATCTCATTCTCTCTCAAATAAATAAAATCTTTAAAAAAAAATATGAGTCATTACTAAACATTATAGAAAAGAGAAACCCTAAAACGCTTGGATTCCAATAAGCACAGTGGTAAATATTAAAGAAACCAACCATGTGGTAACTCCTCTTAAAATACATAGAAGGGGCAGTAGAGTATAATGGACATAAGCTTAGTGTTTGGATTTACACTGAACTGAGTTGATTCCAAAGTCAACCCAAGCATACCAACTTTGGACAGTTTACTTAACCTAACTGGATACAACTCCAAATTTAATTTCAAGTTCTACTACCTCTGACAAATTAATTGTCAAATTGGAACAGGGTCCTCATTTATAAGATGATTTTTAAAAATATCTATCTCGTAGAGTTTTATAAATAGTAAATATGATTGTATTAGGATAGGATCCCTGTGCTACGTGCCCTTCACTTCTATCCTCAACTCTGTTTGGCTGTATGTATGAGAGGTGATCAATATTAGCAAGAAAGAGGCCCTCCACACAGAAGACTCCCATTTTCCTCCTGTAATAGAAAGAAGTAAGATTATTTCCCTATATCAGATACGGAAGTCAGTCTCCCCCCTCCATCACAATGGATATCTAGATACTTAGCACCAAGTAGGTCCGAAGGAAATCATTTTGGAAGAATAACAAAATTCTAAGACAATCTTTGTATTCCAGGTGCATTCCTGATAAGCTAAATGGTTGTGTTCTGTTTGATAAGGTGTTATATTTACTTGCACACCCATTCAGATGGGGCAAGGACACATGTTAAGAAACCACATTCCAGCACAGTGCCAATCATAATATAAACATTCAGTAAAGGAGTTGGTCATGTTGCAGCTGACTTTATAGACACAGGGGCTGGTCTGGCAGAAAGAGAGAGAAAGTATTGCTTCCAAACATGTTTCTTTCTCAAGCACTGGGGTGCAGCACAGACAGATCCTGAGTGAGATGGAGGATGAGGAGAGTGAATAAATAGAGAAAAGTTCTCAAGATTTCTCATGAGCCCCTTATAAATATGGCAAACAGGTAACTTCTGCTTTCCTCCAAAGTAAAAGGAGAATTCATTCTAGGAAGCATTTTATACTGAAAACTTTTATACTTCAGAATTATTATTAATTGCTCTTTTGCTCTGACAAAGACATGAACTAAATCCATAGTATGTTTTGTCTACTAAAAAATGTTCTAAAGCCCAGAGTGTGAGGGAATAACAGTTTGCAAGAGTCTCACAAGTTGTGTGCTTTCTCATAGGAAGTTCCCAACAAATCATAGCTCTGATAGCATAGAGATATCACACTTCTATATCACACCTTAGGCAAACTACTTATAATCTATAAGCACCAGTTTCCTTACCTTAAAACTGAGAATAAAAAAGACAATAAAACCCACTTTATACTATCACAGGGAGTAAAATACGTGATTTTTAAACAAAAGAAACTTACTCTGGATTCTGCCTTCCAATTGGCTGGCATATTTTTTGTGCCTGAGAGAATGACACCATTTCTAAGAATTTACTTATTTTAGAAAAAGCTTTAATTTTAATGCTTCTGGGAATGCTTTATGCCAACAAAGTGTGAAAAAAAACAAAGAAGTGCTTTTTGTTTTAGAAAGTCCCTAAAAGAGTTTTTTGGATGTACAAAATAGACCATGAAATAGTTTGCAGTAGAGAGTTAAAAGCTTAAATTTAATACCAGCTACTTCAAACCTCCATGTTCCAGTATAAGAACAACTAAAATCAAACCGATTTAAGAGTAACCTTATAAGGATGCACATGTTCCAAAAATAAGACCACTGGCTGTTCCAGAAAATCCCTCATTTATAAGATCTTTCTTCCTAACTTCTGCCCTAATGCCATCCAGTAACTAATACCTCAACCCTCAAAGCCCTATAAAAACCCTTCCCCAACTCTGGCCTTCTGAGATACTCCTTCAAACTGATCCTCTCTTTGCTCTGGGAGTTTGGAAGCAAACTACTTTCCTCGGAGCTGGTTGTAAGAGAGCTTTTACAAATTCTACATGAGAAAAAAATAATTGTTTAACGGACAGTGGCAGAATAGATGAAAGAGAAGGGAATCTAGGAAGAAACACAGAGTCCATTAACATGAGGGGTGCAAGTAGAGACCCACTAAGAAATTCCCAAAGTTGGAAACAAGCAAAGACATTTTCCAATCAGCAAACTAATATTAAATATTTTATATGTTGCTGGCTTGTAACATCAACCCACTCTTTTACTCCAACCTTTGGGAAAGTTCTGTTATGCACAGTACTTCATGTTATTGCTAAGTTACTTTCCAGATAAACTAAATAGATAGTGACTAGGGACAAGGGCGGGCGGGGGGGGGGGCTCTTTTTCTTAACATTTATTTTGACATAGCCCAGGGAGAAAAGAATTGTAGCCCCTGGGAGTGAAATTTTCTCCAGTGCTACTGAGATATAATTATTTAAGTTTAACATATACAGCCAGATGATTTGATACATGTATATGTTGTAAAGTGATTACCACAATAAGGTTAGTTAATACCTCCATCCACTCACATACTTACCATTTTTGTGTGTGGTGAGAACATTTAACATCTACTCTTATAGCAATTCAAGTATCTAATACAGTCTTGTTAACTACGGTCACCATGCTGTACATTAGATCCTCAGAACTTATTCATTTTTTAAGTACAATGTTTGTATCCTTTGACCAACATCTCCCATGTACCCCATCCCCTAACCTCTGGCAACCACCATTCTACTCAGGGAGCAAGATTTTAGGAGGAAATAAATAATTCAGCAACAAACAAGCATTAATGCAAAAGACAATTAAAATTCCCTGATAACCCACAAGAATATTGAAGAGAAGTCTGTATTTTTCAAATTACCAGGATCATACTCCATAGCCAATTTATTTCCAATATTAAAAGAAAGGGTAATTCCAGAAGATCAGAGACTTTAGAGACACCCAGGCTGCTGAGATCTTTGCCACTCCACATAAACATTCAATGGGGTGACACAAGCAAAAAAATGAAAAATAAATGTTTGCTGTTATTTCAAACATTAATAATTACCTGGTCCTTAATGCCGAAGTATTTGAATGGATTAGTAGAGAGGAGTATGGTAAAAAAGAATAAAAAGAAGGAAGATATATTAGTTTCCTATTGCTGCTGTAACAAATTACCACAAACTTAATTTCTTATTTTACAGGTCTGGAGATCAGAAGTCCAAAATCAGTTTTACAGGATTAAACTCAAGGTGTCAGCAAAGCTGTGTTCCTGCTGGAAACTCTAGTGGAGAATCTTCTTATTCACCTTTTACCAGTGTCTAGAGGTTACCTGCACTCCACAGCTCATGGTCCCATCACTACAACCTCGGCTTCTCCGAGTCTGATACTGCCGCCCCTCTCTTCTAAGGACACTGGGCACCCCCTGGATAATGCAAGATAATCTTCCCATCTCAAAGATCCTAATCATATCTGCAAACTCCCTTTTACCATGTAAAGTAACATAGTCACAAGTTCCAAGGATTAGGATGTAGATGTCTTTAGGAGGCTATTATACCATCTACTGCAAAAGGTGTCTAAATGACTGCATAAAAATAATATGAAAGAAAGCATGAAGGCATGTGAGAAAAGTGGCAGGTATACATCTGTGTGCACACAAGGAAGAGTAGGGCGATGGAATTCTTACTGATGCTTATCTTTTCATTCAAGAGGCAGGGTGTAGTAAAAAGTGCTTGGAATTGGAAGAATTGCTTTGAGTTTAAATCCCACCACATTCTGGCTTTGTGGTATTGAGCAAACAAATTACCCTCAAGGAAAAATCACAGTAAACTTTTCTTGAGTGAGTACTAATTGGAGCCACTGTACCAATAAATGCTTCACCTGCACCCTCTAAGTTACTCATTGCTCCTGTAAAGGTTGGTCCCCCTGTAAAATGAATAAGCTGAGACCAGATTAGCATAGTGATCCTCAGTCATCCTTAAATTAACCTAGTTAATAAACTGACTCTAAGTTTATCATTAAAATAAGGGTATGAATAGTGCCTTCCTCATAAGCTTGCTGTGAAAATATGTTTCAGGAGTACTCCGCAAGCTGTTATAAAATTAAATGGTGATATAAAATTACAGTATTTAACCTGAGGATTAAATGAAACAACACATGTAAATTATCCTAGTTGGTGCCTGACAAATAGTAAGTACTTAAAAAATATTATTTCCTTCAGCCTCATACTTTATTCTTAGAAAAAGATTATTTTCAGGGTGGCAGATGTGCTGGACCTTGGAGTGGCATACACAATTTCACATTCTTCTTGCCCAAATCTGAAAGTCACATGTAGCCTCTCTAGATACAGTATTTCTCCCTTTTCTATATCTCAAATTCTTTATTTCCACCTGATCATTCCTATAGCCCTAAGGAATTAGGAGACTGTAAACTTAGAGTACAGGGCGAGTGTATGTCAATAAAGGAAGACTTAGAAGGAAAGAGGGAGGTCTGAAAATTCCAGGTCCAGGAATCAGAAGGTCAGAAGAAGAACCCACAATTAAAGTCTCCCACTTAGCAAATGAAATCACTTCCACTGCCTTACTTTCCCTGTGTTTTAGGCATTTGTGCTTTCATGATAACATGAAATTACCAAATCAGCTATTTACATCATAAGGCAAAAAGGTTTCCAGTAGAGAAATTTCTTTTTTTTTATTTTTTATTTTTTTTTTAGATTTTATTTATTTGCGAGAGAGAGAATGAGAGACAGAGAGCATGAGAGGGAGGAGGGTCAGAGGGAGAAGCAGACTCCCTGCCGAGCAGGGAGCCCGATGTGGGACTCGATCCCGGGACTCCACGATCATGACCTAAGCCGAAGTCAGTCGCTTAACCAACTGAGCCACCCAGGCGCCCCGAGAAATTTATTTTTAAAAATTCCAAAGGAAGAGAAGCAGAGATGGCCTAAATTCTGCTTTGTACTTTTGCAATAGTACCATCAGTTCCTTAATGGATCAACTAAGTTTTTATGGGTTAGTCAAGGAACTTAGTCTATTTTGGCAATACTTCCTCACTAACATCACATGTATCATTGTTATAATAACTTAATAATTTACTGTGTCCCCAAAACAGAACCAGCACTTTGTAAATAAAAACACAAAACAACTCTATGAGGTACCATTATCTCCAAATTCATGCCTATCATCCAAGTCAATTGCCTTAATTGCCAAAGTTTTTACTGTGACATTTCCCTAGTGAGTTGACACTGCTAGCTAAAAATGAGAATACATATGTTACATAACATCATGTCGGCCCCAAAAATCATTAGTTTAGAATTTACTTATTTTATTCTTCTCATTTGGGCATAGGCAACAGCATTCCTACTTGAGATTAAATTTATATTTAGTTTTGAATCCATTAATTTGGATAGAATAAGGTAGCTTCCCTTTGAAAAAAAGCATTGGGTAGAAAGGATTTCAAGATCAGTTCTTTCTTGGTTTTCTGGTGGCATGAGAGTAGTTGTGGTTTGAAGTTTCTGTTTGAAAAAGGAAGGCTTCCATGGAGATAGACACAGAGAGAGGCATGGAGATGAATGATAAATTTTGAAGTTCAGAAATGTGGAGCCCACCCTTGAGAAGTGCCACAATGACACCCTAGGTCTAAAAGTTCCAGGTCCAGGAACCAGAAGGTCAGAAGAAAGAACCACAGAGATGAGCACCTTGAGAGCAGTGAAGAGAAAACGGACTCCAACTCTAGGGACTGTAAGATAATTCGCCTGGACAGGTTGCCCCCTGGGCAAGAATAAATACTCTCTTACATATGCTTTATGGCATAGGGCAGCAACTGCCCTGAAATCCTGAGTGTAGAAGCCTCATTTTACCAGTGCTTCAAGTCTCTGCCCTCTTAACTATTTGGCCATTCTGTGGATGTATTTCCTTTTCTAGTCTTGGGTCCAGGGGGCACCATGGGACATCAGTTGAAGTAAGAAGGAAGGCAATTCTTTGTGCATTGAGGCTGATCTGAGACATGCTAAGGCACCCTGAGCTGGTATGGGAGGGGAGTGGACACAGACACCTGGCATCATGTAAAAAATATTGGTTGTTTTGCCCTTGGGCCTTCATCACCCCTCTTTCATTGACAGGAAACTGATTTGCTTTGGGGGATTACTCATTCCCTGCCCAACTGTCAGATTAGAGAAAGTGATAAGGGCTAAAAAGACCCTAAATGATTAACAAAAGGAAAACAACTAAAATCATCCTACGTTGGATAAAAGTCGAAGTCTGTTCAAGGTTCAAAAAAGGAAACATTTACAAAAATTTATCATTAATATGATAAAGCATATTTTATAAATAAAAAGTATCTACAACAACAACAAAAAAACCTTCAAAAAACATAATACTAAATGGTGACAACTGAAAATTCTCCTCATGATCAGGAGTGAGACAGAGATTTCCATTACCAATGCTTCAGTTCAACATCGTACAAGATCTTATTTTATATTCTGTATTTCTATATAATACATTTTAATTTTTAGAGATTTTCTTTAACAAACTGTCTAAATTCTTACTTTAATAAAAAGACTTCATGTTACAAAAGATCCACAGTGACATTTAAGCCTCTAATTTACGACTTATCAAAAACTAGTCTTAATCCTGAGCTTTTGGTTAATTAAACCAATAATTTCACTTTTAAAGTCAGTTTGAATTGTTTTTTCTGCCATTTACCTCCAAAAGAGATTCTGCACTGATACAGATAGCATTTCATTTCATTTTAGTTATTAAATATCACATTCTTGAACAGTCCATAAGGGTATATGTATTTTAGAACCTGAACTTTGCAAAGGTCTACCTTTTAAACACTGGAATCCCTCCAAACACAATGCCTCAATAAACATATAAAATATAGGCAAAAGCAAAAATTTTGTTCCAGATAATTGCCCAGAGTCTATTCACCTCTCACTGTCCTTGTATATTGCTTTGAACCCTTTTCTGCCTTGGCTCTTTATACCTTTGCTTTCTGAATCTGCTTTTGGTGGCTAATTTGGCAGCTTGTTAATCCTCCCTCTTTGGCTTAGTTCATTTTTGAACTCTGAATGTATTCATGGAGTGTCTGTCTGGGAATTAAATTCCTTCTTTTTTTAATTTTTTTATTTATTCATGAGAGACAGAGAGAGAGAGAGAGGCAGAGGGAGAAGCAGGCTCCAAAGGAGCAGGGTGCCCGATGCGGGACTCGATCCCAGGACCCTGAGATCATGACCTGAGCCGAAGGCAGACGCTTAACCATCTGAGCCACCCAGGCGCCCCTGGGAATTAAATTCCTTCTGCTGGTTTTGGTGTAGCTAATGTCCAATCTCCTCATCCATCGCCCCCTGACGATCAATAAGAAACCCTTCCTAGAGAGGAGGATTTCTTCATTGAGTCTTACAGGTATGTCATTTTTCCTATGGAAAGACTTCATTATTAACTTAGAAATATGCAATTTTATAATGCCAAAGGTACCTTTAAGATCACTGTATACATTTCTTATATTAAAGAGAAGAATCCAAAGTTCAGAGCAATTGTGTGGCTTGTTGAGATCACAAAATTAGCTATATGTATCACAGATCAATACTAGGGACAACTGGGTAGTGGTTGGTTGAGTGTCCAACTCTTAGTTTTGGCTCAGGTCCTGATCTCAGAGTCATGGGATCAAGCCCCACATCAGGCTCCATGCTCATCTCGGAGTCTGGCTTGAGATTCTCTCTCCATCTCCCTCTTCCCCTGACTGCCCCGCTACCCCCATCCCACCCAGGCTCTCTCTCTCTCTCAAAATAAATAAATACATCTTTAAAAATATCAATACTAAAAGTGGTTTGATTGTAGTTAAAATGTCATTTATGTCCTTTAATAACAATATAAACAACAGTGAAGTACTAATAGAGAACAGGGAACTTTTCTGTCCTATATATACCTGTGAGTGAATAACTGATTGAATCATCTCTAAAAGTGGAAGCTCTTTTGTTAAAACTTTCTAATACCATCTATTCAATGTTTTGATAGAGAAATTTAGTGATATTCAGAACTGGTTTAAATAATCCAAGCTTTAAGGGTAATCTTGTTATGATCTTCTAACTAGTCTCCCACTTCTTGCTGCTTATATTATTTTTTGCCTAAAATAAGGACGTTATAAGTAGGACTGACTTGGAACTGTTCAAGTAATTATCACTTCTTTCTCTTCCCTTAATATCAAGTCTCTATTTGAGCAGAACTGTTAACTCACCAAAAACAATTTTTTTCCCATATTTATCCACACTCCATTTCACTTTTTGGTTCATTTATAAGAGCCTCTGAGGAATAACAGGTGAACTAGCTCAGAAAAAAAAAAAAAAATTCTGGCCATATTTATGGAAAGTGAGGGAAAAGTGTGGAAATGTGCATCACTCCATCAAAGTGAATTTATCCCTTTTCTGATTAAAACCTGGGGCAAATCTTGTCCTGGAAACTTAAGAATTTTATTTCTGACCAATTGTTCCGTTTGCACCCTGAATTACCTCCCAATCTCTTATCAGACCTGGAGATAATTCCTTTCCTGTGTCTTTATCTCTCGTTGCTTACTTAATTCTTCCAATCAGTGCTTAAGTGGATCAACCTTCTAGAATCTAAAAAATAACACACTTAACAAAAAAAAAAAAAATGAGAAAAAAAAATTCTCTTTCTCCAGTTATTATCCCTTGTATGCTTCTTTCCCTTTACAGCCAAACTTCCTGAAATAACTATGCATACTACCCAGTCTTCACCACATACTTACTTCTCAATACACTTATTTTTTCCCCAAAATTTTTATTTAAATTCTAGTTAACATACAGTGCAATATTAGTTTCAAGAGTAGAATCCAGTGGTTCATCACTTATATACAACACCCAGTGCTCCTCATAACAAGTTCAATACACTCATTATTGAATTCTATCTCCATCACTCCCTGACTTCATGTCGCTAAACTCACCAGTGACCTACCTATTGCTAACTGTTATTACATTTTTGTCTGCATATTATGAGAGTTCTTAACTACATGTTGTACAGTTGGTCACTTCTTCTGGGACATCATGCTATTTTGGTTACTTCCTTATATTTCTGACAGTTCTTAAGTCATCTTTGCTGGCCAATATAGATTCATGGTACTTTATAAAATGGCAACCATTCCATTTATTTACTAGGATTATTTTAAGAAATAAAGAGATATTATACAGGAAAGCCTCTATCACAAAATCACAGAATATAACAGATCCTCAAATGTTATTAAAACATGTTTAAGTAGAAACAAAGATTTATTATTTTATGATGATGTAATTGTCAAGACTGTCCATTTTGCAAACTCTTGGTCTAGAGACAGCCATTCTCTATGATTAATACAAATATATAGTCAGAACTAACATATTTTGATCAATTCAAACATTTCAGGACAGATGAATGGTATGCCTTTCCAACTGTAAAAACTCATAAATTGGAGTCAGGACAAAGTTCTTTAAATAATAAATTCTTTTGTGAATTTAAAATATGTTTTTTTGAAAATTGATATAAATAAAATTAGTTTTGAAAAAAATAGGTAAGACCTAATTTTGGACTTACGGAGTTCTAGGGATGAAACTACCATTTTTTCTCCACAGACAGATTTTTTTACTTCTTTGGTAACATATGCTGCCCCTGTAAACCCATAGGTAGGATAATCAACTCAAGCTTCAGCAGTTTTAGATTATAATCCCCCTTATCTTCAAGAGTGGTTACAATAGTCCAAATAGTACCAATCAATTATCCCCATTCCTGGTTTTAATATCCCTGTATCATTCCCTCCCCTTAAGGTTGAGAAGGAACTATGACTTGCTTCTAAACAAAAGAATATAACAAAGGTGACAGGATGTCACTTCCCTGATTATATTATGTAAAATTATAACTTCCATTTCACTAGAAAACTCTCTCTACTGACTCTCCCCCTCACTGGCTTTGACAAAATAAGCCACCACACAACAAGGCCCATATGGCAAGGAAGTACTCTGAGTATTTTTAAAATTCTCCTCTAAGAGGACTTTGAGTTGGAAAGGTATTTAGTCTGGATTTAGTGGCACATATATGAAAGAAACTTAATTGAGGTTTCCCAAAGTTGACAACAATTATAAAATTTTCTATGAAACTATTAAAAATGATGTATGAGGCCCAAATAAACTTTTCTAAATTATCAATAGTAATATTTTAAAAATTGATCCACTAGGCTAGAGGAAAAACACAATTATATTATTTTTTCCTCTACTCAGAATATTATAATTGTTATATAAAGAGGCTAACAAAGTGTATAGTCAAAATATAAGGAAAATATTATAGAAGTGTGTTGCTCAATTAATTATGAAAAATGTTATTTTTCTGGATTTTTGGAGTGTTTATGGCATTTGTAAGCTTTTGGATTTATTTTAACATAATTTTATTCTTTTTTTAATGTATTTTTTATTATGTTCAGTTAGCCACTGTATAGTACATCATTAGTTTTTGATTCATTATTCTATATAAAACATTCACTTCTTTAACTTTTGCACCCTTTATTTTATAGAGACAACCCAAATAGCATGTACTTCAGGTTCCACAAAACCTAGGTTTTGCCCCTGTTTGGCATATAAAAAATACTCTGTAAATATTGGCTGAATATTTTTAAATGAGTAATTGTTAATGTTTCTGTATTATGTATCTAGGACACTACATTTCAGGATTTTACATATAAAAGAATTATCTGGAAGTCCACAGCTACTGAAACAACTGGGCTTTTCCTTTTTCCAAAATCAGTACTCATAATGTAACTTTGTTTTAAAAAATTACTTAAGATTTAGGTCAAAGATGAAGTAACCACATTAGAAGCACTGAAGGAAAAATAAAATAGAGAAAATATCCAAATGTTTTCCATTTATGTGGGTGGTAGAGGTAAGGTTAGGGTCCAGATTTTAGTTCTCAAACTATTATCCAACAGCTAACTTTTGCTTTAAAAAAAAAAAGAGTAATGCAATAGTTATGAAAATGACAGAAAATTGCTGGTCTACTGAAACCTGAGTGATTGAAAAGCTTATTAAGTAAGCAAAAGGAATAGTTAAAAAAAAATGAATAGTTTTTACTAATTCAACAAAGAGTTCTATCAATATCATTTATTCTTTTCCTACCTTTCGGTAAAAACACTTCTACCAACTTCTTAGACTATGAAATAGATGTGCTCCCCAAGAACGCTTACTCAGATCAGATAAAGTGTACTTCCACTTCTTGTCCCTAAGCCTCCCTCTGAACTAGCTGCTGGCACTTATGCCGGTCAATATTATAGTGTGTGCCTTATTGTTGACCTTAAGATCTTGCTATTTCTCATTATGAAAAGGAATATAAAATGGTCATTATGTATAGGAGCAGAGTCTTAGTCCAGGATAATTCCACTGTCCTGGTGGGGTAAGGAAATGATGGGGAAGAAGTTATGATGGGACTTATCATTCAGACCAGACCTCATCAAAGGAATCCTAAGCTTTGCTATAGTATATTCATATGTCAAAGTATAAGAATCATTGTACAAAATTGGGTCATGCACAAGGAAGAATCATGCATAACAGAAGTATCGGTCTACTATGAGAGACTAATTTGCTTGAATTAATTCAGGTGGTCCAAAACCAGGTAGAGACTTTATTTCATCAAAGGTCAATTCAAGAAGCATCAGAGAAGTAATCCACTACTCTGATAATTGCCTTTTTTAAAAAAATGCATAATATTTCAGGGCATCAGACCCATGCCTACACCTCAGCCCAAAGAAAATAATAAATGCTGGTTAAACAGGGTGATTGCCATTGACTTGTTTTGCTTATAAAAACCTTAATCATAAGCTACATTAACATATTTCTGAGAAATTGGGTGAAGTAACAAATCTGAGAGCCTCTGATCCAATATTTCATGATAAGCATGCAGTGGGTTTTCAGAGTCTAAGAATAATTTATTTTTTTCCAGCTTCATTGAGATATAATTGGTATACAAAATCTGCCTATAATTAATGTATACAATTAGTGAGCTTGGACATATATATATATACACTCATGTTACTATCACTACAGTCCAGGTAATAAACATATCCATCACCTCCAAAAGTTTCCTTGTGTCTCTTTGTTATTTGTTTGTCTTGTGGGAAGAACACTTAACATGAGATCTGCTCTCTTAATAATTTTTTAAGTACATAATACTTTATTGTTAACTACAGGCATTATGTTATACAGCAGATCTCTGGAACTTACTCAACTTGTATAACTGTAACTTTACAGCCACTGAACAAACATCCCATATCCTCCTACTCACACCCCTTGATAATCACCATCTTATTGTCTACTTCTATACTATTGACTATTTTAGATGCCTCATATAAGAGGAATTGTGCAGTATTTGTTCTTCTGTGACTGACTTAATTTGCTTGACATAATGTCTCCCAGGTTCATCAACAGATGCATAGATAAAGAAAATACATACATATACATGGTGTATACATACAATGGAATATTATTCAGCCGTTAAATAGAAGGATATCCTGCCATTTGCCACAACATGGATGTACCTGTATGAATAAATACCTCAATAACACAAATCCATTGACACTGTGAATATCAAGTGAACTAAGACTTACATGACAGTCAAAATAAATTCAAGAAAAAGCACCTTTTTAGTTCTAAACTATCAGAAATAGAACTAGTTTTACATATGACTACAGAGAATATTTTTATATACCTGGACCTTCCTTTCTTCCTTCCTCCCTCTTCCCCTCTCTCCCTCTTTTTCCTTCCTCCCTTCCTTCCCTCCTTCCTTCCTTCTTCTCTACAGCATGTTGGCATCCTTTGGATACCATTATTGTCAAAATCTGTACTGAAAAATAAAAGGAGGGCGCCTGGGTGGCTCAGATGGTTAAGCGTCTGCCTTCGGCTCAGGTCATGATCTCAGGGTCCTGGGATCGAGTCCCACATCAGGCTCCCTGCTCCTTGGGAGCCTGCTTCTCCCTCTGCCCCCCTCTCTCTCTCTCTCTGTCTCTCATGAATAAATAAATAAAATCTTTAAAAAAAAAAGGAAACAAAATAAGGAAGCTAATATATTAGGAATTCTAATTGGATAAAGAAAATAAAAATAGCAATCCTACCTAAGAAACTTTGAGGTAGAATTTTCCTAACATGAATGAATAATAAAGACAAAACTAGTAAATGTTAGAGATAATATTTTGTTCCAATACCAAATTTCATTAACAGCTATAATTGGTTAAGAATTTAAAACTTGGTCAAAAGTAGTTAAAAGCAATCTGAATTTGGTGTTTTAAAGAAAGCAACAGGGCGCCTGGGTGGCTCAGTTGGTTAAGCGACTGCCTTCGGCTCAGG